>NC_086365.1:988211-1019654 GCF_036324505.1 Eleginops maclovinus
CCTTTTTAACCACCCTTTTAGGGGTGGTTTTTTTTTGGCTACTTAAAGGGGAAAAGGTCGGGGCGGGGCCCCCCTTGGGGTTTCCAAGAATTTGACAAGCCCTTGTTTGGGTTAAAATTTCGCCCCTTTTTAAACCGGGGAAAAAAGTTTCCCCGAGAGACCAAAAAAACGCTTTTTACAGACTTTTGGGGGCCGGGAAACCCTAAAACCAATAAATTTCACTTTAAAAACACCCTCTTTTAAAAAAGGCCCGCCCTTATTAATTTAAACCCTGTTTTTTCAACCAAAGTTTAAAATTCCTCAGGAACCTCGTTTTTTGGTTTTTTTCATTTTCGGCGGTTCCCACCATTTGGGTGACTTTCTTTGGGCTTTAAAAAAAAAAAAAAAGCCAAAATTGGGCTTTCCGGTCCAGGGGGTTTAGGTTCCTCCCCCTTTTTGGGGAATTTTGGCCCGTTTTGTTTTGTCAAAAATGGGAGACCCAAAAAAATTTTAACCCCCCCTTTTCCCCAAAAATAACAAAACCATTTAAATTCTTTACTTTCTTAAAAATAAACAAATTTTAAATTTAATTTAAATTTAAATCTCCTTTTTTATTTTTAAAATTTTCTTTGGGGTTTTAAAAAAAATTTTCTTCATTTACTAACGCAAAAAAAGAACACCAAAAAAACACACGCCCGGTTTTCGAAGGAAAAAACCATTTTTTTGGGGCGGTGTCTTTTGCCCCCGGGAAGTGGTCCCTTTGGTTTTTCCAAAAACCCAAAGGGGGAAAACCCCCTTCCTAAGAAAGGGCCTTTCCCCGTCATGTTTTTTCCTGATTTCCCAAAGGGGTTTTCCTTCCCAACACCTTCTTTGCTGTGCTCAGGGAAATGTTTTTTAATTCCAATCCCCCCTTTTCTTAAGAATGACTGCAGACATTTCCCCCAGGCCCAACCCTTTTTTTGATTGCTTTAATGCCTTTTTAAAAGTAAACAATCATACTCTAACCACACCTGATATAAAACTGCTATCACTCAACAAGGGGTTTCCTTCCCCCGTCATTGAAATGTTTTAGGTGCAACTCTTGCAACAAAGGGCCCCCAAATTGCAGCACCATCACAATACTTTAAAAAAGGGCAAAGAAGCTCGGGAAATTTAAATATCCAATTCAAAAAAAAAGGCACTTTCAACAAAGCTTTCTATCTGGAAAAAACATAGACAAAATTTAAAAAGGAAAATTTTTAAACTAAATTTTGACTACGATGTACAACTAACACATTTACCAAAAAGGCCAACAAAAATCCCCCCAACCCAAGTAGCATTTACTGCTTTTATAATCAAGTCAGGCCTTTGTTTGGACCTTTTTTGGGTGAAAAAATACTTTTTTAAAAAACGGGGGGGGGGGGGGGGGCCCCGGGGGGGAAAAGGGAAGGGTTTTTTTGGTAAAAAGAAAAATATTTTTCTTTGAAAATAAGCAGCCCCTTTTAACCCAAAGGGGAAACAACCCCCAAAGAAAGGGGAAACCTTAGGGGGAAACAAAACAAAAACATTAGTGTTTGGGCCCTTTTAATTAAAATTTCCCTTAATGTAAAACCCAATAAACCTTTTAAAAAAACCCCAAAAAACGGGGCCGGGTTTTCAAGTAATGTTTAAAAGGCACCCCCCCAAAACAAAAAACGCACTTATTTATTCAAACTCAGACAAATGCTTACTTTGGGTTTTTTTAAAAATTGGTCCCAAAGGATTTTTTCCCCGTGCCCCCCAATTTGTAACCCCCTTCGGTGGGCTTATAAAACACAGAAAATTAAAACACGGTTAAATCGGGGTAAAGCAAAACTACCCCAACAAAACACTTCCTGCAATATGAAAAAGAGTTAGGGTTTTTGGGAAAAGGAAATTTATAGGACCAAATAAAATAATCTCAATTTTCAAAAATTTAACACCCCGGGCCTGCCTGAACCCATAAATTTTCTAAGGGGGCCTTTCGGGGGTTTCAGAAAAAACACCCCAACAAGTAGAAATTTTACGAAATTAAAAATTAAAGTCAGTGTTTTGGGTTTGGGAAATAAATTTTGGGTGAAAAAATACATAAAATTTAAAAATGGAGATATTTGTAAAAGAATATTTCTGTGGGCATATTTTCACAACCAAAAAAACCCCCAAAAGAAAAGGGCACAAATATAAAAAACCATCACATTTGTTTTCCTTGGGGTTATCTGAATGTGATCAAAATGACATTTTTTAATTTTATGGTCTGTAGTTTTGCCCGGACCTTAAAACCGCCCCAACGAAAAAGCACTTGCAAAATTTTCCAATTGCAAACCAATGCTAAAATTTGGGTCAAATCAAAGCCCTTCAAAAACCAAACAGTAAAGGCCTCTTCCGTCAGGTTTTTTTTCCTGATTTCCAAAGGGTTTTTCCCTTTCCCCAAACATCTTCTTTGGCTGTGCCAGGGGAAAATGTTTTTTTAAAGGGCCAAAGTCCTACCCTTTTTAAAGGGACGACTGCAGAATATCCCCCCAACCCCGCCTCTTTTTTGTTTGCTTTAAATGACGTTGTAGTAAACAATCAACCCCAAACCATCACCTATTATACTGCTACACTCAAAAGTGGTCTTCACAGTCATAAAATTTTTTGGGCAACTCTTTGCAACAAAGGGCCCCCCACTCCCCCACCCAAAAAAAAAAAAAAAAAAAAAAAAAAAACCCCCACTTTTTTTCCCCCCATTTTTTTTTTTTGGAAAGTGAAACCGGGGCCAAAATTTAAAAATTTTTTACGGAAAAACTAGAAAAAATAAGGTTTCCAAATTCAGTTAAACCAAAAAAAGGGTGAAGCTTTTAACGTCGGTTTTTTTTGGATTTGGTGAAAAAACTTTTCCAAAAATTTTAAAAGGGAAAACAAACCAAGCCCCCAAAGGGTTATAAAAAAAACTTGTTTTTAAAACTTTGAAAAGAAATTTTTTTCCTTTTTTTCCCCCAAAAACTTTTGTTTCAATTTCCAATTTTAGTTCATTAAAAAACACCCCAAAAAACTCTTGTCTTTGACCAGCCCCGGGGGCCCAACCACCCCGCGTAGGAAAATTTGGGTTTAAAATTGAAAATCAAAATAATCGAAAATTCCAAAAGCCCCTTTTGGCCGGGAAAAAACAAAACGGTCAATTACCCAAAACCCGTTTTTATTTTGTTTTTTAAAAACCCCCAAAAAGATTTTAAAAATTTCAGAAGTTAACCAAAATTAGATTAAAAAAAACCAATGACCTGTTAAAATTTTTGAGGAAAAATTTTTTAAAAAATTGGTATTTTTCCGGAAAAAAAATGAAACATTTAAAAGCAACCCACTCAATTTGCAAAAAATTTAAAAAAAATTTTTTTTATTTTTTTTTTAAATCAAAAAACCAAACATTTTGTTGTTTTTTTTAATTTTAAACAACGCAAAAACCCTTTTTTTAAACCTCTTGTTTGTTAGGGTTTTTTTAAAAAAATTTCAAAAAGGCTTTTTTTAAAAACATTTGTTAAATTTTCCCTTATTTCTTCAAAGACAACCCCAAAGAAAATTTTGAAATAAACAAGATCAAGGATGATGCGGGGTCCTTCCCCAAAAAAAGCATTATTTGGGCCCAAATTGAAAAGAGTTTGTTTTTTAAAGGGTAAAAAGAGGAAAAATCAAAAAAAATCAATTTCTAAGTAACACACCACGACTGAAGTCAAGATTCTAGGGCCCTTTCAGGGTCAGAAAAACCCCCCAAAGGGACTTATGCATTAAATAACCGGCCGTTTGATATTGGGACAAAAAAACATGAAATAAAAGGGAGAGTATTTTAAAAGAAATTTTTTCGAGGCATTTTCACCCAAGACAACCCCCAAAAAAACACTTATGAAACAAACATCATAAAAAGGGCCCCTTCCTTTTGGTTTCAATGTGAAAAAAATTTTTTTTTAATGGTGAGCTTGCCCCTTCAAAACGGACCCTTGTTTTTTCAATTGAAAAACCAATGCCAAGTTGGTAATACAAGACTTAAATATCCTAAAAAGGCCTCTTCCGCTATTTTTCCTGATTCCGGGGGTTCCTTCCCAACATCTTCTTTGCTTTTCTCGGGGAAAAATGTTTTTTATTTTTAAAGGGACTGCTGCAACTTTTCCAAACCCAATTTTTTGATTGTTTTCAATCTGTTTGGTAAACAACATACTTCAAACCATCACCTGATAATACTGCATCACCAAAAAGTTTCTATCCATCATAAATGTTTTTGGTGCCCCTCTTTGCAACAAAGTGGCCCCAACTTCCCGCACCATCACAATACTTTAAAAAAGGGCAAAAAAGCTCGGAAATTTAAATCACCCTTCTAACCCCACATATTTCCCCCCGATTTTTTTTTTCCCTTTAAATTTCCTCAAAATATTCTAATTTTAAACTTTTTAATAGTAAACGGGGGGGGGTTAAAAAACCATTTGGATTTTGAACAATCTTTTTTATTCCGGGGAAAAGACAAGACCAAAATTGAAAAATTTTTTTTTTTTTTTCCAAAAATTTTTTGATACTTTGTTTTACCAATTTAAAAAACACACACTTTAAAGCCAACAAAATACAACATTTTTTTTGATTTAAAGCAATAATCGTCTCGGCCTTTGGGTTTTTAAACAATGTTTTTGGGAAAACTTTTTAAAAAACGCCCCCCATTTAAAAAATTTTTCCCTGTTGATTACCCCAAAAACCAAGAAAACCCCCAAAAAATACACTTAGAAACACATTAGGTCGTTGGGAAAACAATTAAAACAAAACATTATTTTTTAAACTAGCAAAGTCCGGGGTCAATGCAAAGCCCCTTAGGCCTCAGACCCCGTTTCTTGGGGCACTTTAAAAGGGGCTTCCCCCGTGTTTTCATTTTTAAAACCTCTCCTTGCTTAACACAAGAATACACACGGATGATGCGGGGGCAGAAAAACACCCCAACAAAACCCTTACGCAATATGAACAAATTTAGTGTTTTTGAAAGGGAAAATTTGAGCCCAAATCAAAAAACCCTCAATTTTTTCAAAATAACACCCCAGCTGACGGAGTCATGAATTCGGGGGTTTTCGGGGGTCAGCAAAACGCCCCAACAATACACTTACTTTTAAACCAAGCAGTGCCTTTTTTTGGGATCTTTTGTGACAAATACATGAAATTTAAGGGAGATATTTGAAAAGAATATTTCGTAGGCATTTTCACAACCCCAAGAAAACCCCAAAGAGAACACTTATAAGACAAAAACATCATGTCTTCCTTAAGTTTCTGAATGTATCAAAAACATTTTATTATGTCTGTGTATTGCCCCTTAAACCCCCCCCAACGAAAGCACTTGCTAAATTCAATGAAAACCCAAGCTCAATTTTGGGTCAATATCAAAGATTTCAATACCAAAACAGGGCCTCTTCCCATATTTTTCCCGGTTCCAAGGGTTTTCCCCCCCAAACTTTTTGGGGCGTGTCTCATGGAATGTTTTTTATTCCAAATCGTACCCTTCTTAAGGACTGACGCAGACAACCCCCCCCCCCCGCCTCTTTTTTTATTGCTTTCAATGACTGTTGAGTAAACAATCATACCCCAAACCATCACCTGATAAACTGCTATCACTAAACAAGGGGTCAAATCCATCATTGATTTTTTTGGTTCAACTCTTTGCAACAAAGTGGCCCCCATTTGCCGCCCCCATCAGAAAATACTTTAAAAAAGGGCAAAGAAGCCAGCAATAAATTTTCCAATTCAGAAAGCCACATTCCAAAAACTAAAACTTTTCTTTCAAAAAAATTTCTTTGGAAAAAAACAATGATAAAATTGGGAAATTTTTCTTTTTTTAACAAAAAAAAGGGTTTTTTGGGGATTATTGGTTTTAAAAATTTTTAAAAATTTTTTCCCCCCAAAAAAAACTCCTTACAAAAAATTTTTTAAAGGCCAACAAAAAAAACCCCAAAAAAGTAGCATTACGGGGGGGAAAATTTAAAACCAATCAAATTCTTTTTTTTGGATTCAATTTTTTGGGGAAAAACAAAATACAAATAAAAAAATTAATGGGGTTTTTGGGGTAAAAAAGAATTTAATTTTTAAAAAGAATATTTTTAAAAACAAACCAAGACAACCCCCAAAGAAACACTTATGAAGACAAAAACATCAGGTTTTCCTTTAAGGGTTTATCTGAATGTGATCAAAATGACATTTTAGTTTGGGTCGTAGTCTTTGTCCCTAAAAAACCGCCCCAACAGAAGAAATTCTAAATTAAATTTGAAAAACCAAGCCAAGTTGGTAAATACAAAGACTTCAATATCCTACAGTAAAGGCCCCTTTTCCCATGTTTTTTCCCTGAGTTCCGGGCCTTCCCAACATCTTTTTTTGCTGTGTCTCACTGGAAGTGTTGTTTATTGCCAAGCCTACCCTTCTTAAGGACTGACTGCAGCAATCCCCAACCCGCCTCATTTTTGTTTGCTTTCAATGACTTTTTGAGAAAAACAATCATACCTCAACCATCACCGAATATACTGCTATACCAAAAAGGGGTCTACACTCATTGATTTTGGGGCAACTTTTTTGCAACAAATTTGGCCCCCACTTGCGCACCATCAGCAAAATTTTAAACAAGGCAAAGAAGCTCAGGCAATAATATCAATTAAAAAGCCTTCAACTAAATTTCCCCCTTTCAAAAATTGGGAAAAAAAACAAGGGGGGTTTTTAAATTGAAAAATTAAACCAATTTTTTCTTTTACTAAAAGTTTGAATTTTTTTACTAATTGTACCAACAACACCACACAAAAAGGGCCCAACTAAAATCCCCAAAATACCTTACTGCATTAAATCAAGTCAGGCCTTTTTTTGGACTTTTGTGACAAAACATTTTTTAAAAAAAAACGCGAACATTTTTTTAAAAGAATATTCTGTTGAAATATTCACACCAAGACAACCCCAAAAAAGCACTTAGAAACAAAAATCATTAGTGTCTTGTTTTAGGGAAATCTGAATGGATTTCAATACAGTATTTTCCCCTTACAGTCTTAGCATGAGTCATGTTCAAGCCCCCCCAAAAAACCCTTTTTGTATAAAAACTCAACAATGCTTAGTTGGCTCATGTCAAAGACTTCTGCCTCTTTAAAACCTTTCTTTGCTTATAAACCACAGAAACCCCGGGGATTCATCAGAAAAACTACCCCAACAAAAGCACTTACGGAATAGAACAAGATTGTGTTTTTGAAAGGTAATTATGAGGACCAAATCAAAAATCTCAAGTTTCAAAAAAGTAACACACCACTGACTGAGTAAATGAATTCTAGGGGTTTTCGGGGGTCAGCAAAACACCCCAACAAGTACACTTACTGATTAAAAAAATCATCCCTTTGTTTTGGATATTTTGTGACAAATACTAAAAATTAATGGAAAATTTTTGTAAAAAATTTTCTGGGGAATCCAACCAAAAAACCCCCAAAGAGAACACTTATAAGACAAAACATCATGTCTTCCTAGAGGTTATCTAAATGTGATCAAAAAAACATTTTAGTTGGGGTCTGTAGTCTTGTCCCTTAAAAACCGCCCCCCAACGAAAGCCTTGCTGAATTCAATTGAAAACCCAAATCTAAATTTGGGGTCAATATCAAAGACTTCAATTCCTCAGTAAAGGCCTCTTCCCATGATTTTTCCTGAGTTTCCAAGGGGGTTCCCCCCCAAAACTTCTTTGTGGCCTCAGGGGAATGTTGTTTATTGCCTTAAAGGACTGCTGCGCATATCCACCCCACCCCCTCATTTTTGATTGTTTTTCAATGACGTTGATAACAAATACCTAAAACCACACCTGATAATCTCTATCACTAAACAAGTGGTCTATCACAGTCACGATTTTTTTCGGGTGCAACTCTTTGAAACAAAGTGCCCCAACTTCCCGCCCACACAATCTTAAAAAGGGCAAAGAACTCAGCAATTAATATCTGCCTTCTTACCGCCTACATACTTCCGCCCGTTTTCTTTTTGTCCTGTAATGAGACTGGAAAAAACTCATTACGTACTTACTGAACTCAAATTCTTTTGGGCCCCTCTAAACAGGGGGGGGGTTGAGAGCGATAACTTCGATTGGTGCCGATTTGAACTCCCCCCCCCCCCCCCCCCTATCGTATTCAAAAATGGGACCGGGCAAGCCTACTGGTATCCACTTGGTTGTTTAAACCTTAAAGGGAATCTTCCTTTTTTTCCAATAACTGTTCGATTTACAATTTGTCCCTTGAATCCAGGTACATTACAACTCGACACATGTCTTTGACAGCCCTTTTGACAACCACCCAAACAGGGAGCGATTTGTTTTGTCGGGGGAAAGCGGAAATAGGATGCGCGGGCAGAGCCTGCCCTTCGGGGATAAAAATACTCATTACCAAACTAAGGATTGGGGAAGGAACCCAACGATTTAAACTTTAACAAGTTTCCAACCTTAAGTAACCAAACCCCAAAGACGCTGTTTCCAACGAGCCGGAGAAATCCATCAAACAGGGGGTTACCCGGGTAATAATATTCACTTTAGAAACACATCAGCTCAATCTGCAAAACAAATTGAACAAGAAGCACTTATTATATTCAAAACCCGACAATGTTACGTTGGTCTAAAGTCAAAGACTTACATCCTCATGTAAACCCCTTTTTCTTATGGTTTTTTCACTTTTAAAATGCGGGTTCCCCCCACTTTTGTGACTTTTTTATTTTCTTCTAAACATAACATAAATCAAACTGGCTTGAACCAGAGAATACCACATGATGCAGGGGCGCAAAAATTACCCCAACAAAAGCACTTTTCTGCAATATGAACAAGATTAGTGTTTTTTTAAGAATTTAGGCCAAAAACAGAAAATCCATTTCAATAAAAACACACCACTGCTGAAGTCTGAAAATTTTGAGGGGGTTTCAGGGGTAGCAAAAGACCCAACAATAGACTTTCTGCATTAAACCAATCGTGCCTTTTTTTGGGTCATTTTGGGGAAAATACTGAAAATTAATGGAAGTATTTGTAAAAGAATATTTCTGTAGGGAATTTACAACCAAACAACCCCAAAGAGAACACTTATGAAAAAACACATCAGTGTCTCCTTAAGGTTTCTAATTGTCAAAAGACATGTTTATTAGGGGCTTTATTTTGCCCCCTTCAACCCCCCAACGAGAAAACCTTGCTGAATTCAAATTTCAAACCAATGCTCAAGTTGGGTCCCTTTTCAAGACTTTAATTCCACAGTAAAACCTCTTTCCCTCAGATTTTTTCCCGATTCCAAGGGTTCCTTTCCCCCCAAAAATTTTTTGCGGGTTCTCTGGAAAGTTTTTAATGCAATCCTACCCTTCTTTAAAACTATGCGACATTCACCCCAACCCCCCCTTTTTTTTTTGCTTTCAATGACTGTTGTAGAAACAATCAACTTTTAACCACCCCTGATATATAGCTATCACCAAAATGGGATACAGTATTATGTTGGGGTTTCAAATTTTTTCCAAAAGGGCCCCCCGCGAAAAAGAAAACTTAAACAAGGCCCAAAGAACCAGAGAAACCACGAAAGCAAATCAACAAAATCCCCAAAAAAAAGAAAAATTTTACCTAAAAATTTCCAAAAATTTTTTTTTTAAAAAAAATTATAAAAAATTAAATAATTCACGTTTTCAAATTTTTAAAACAAAAACCCAAAAATTTAAAAGTATTTTTTTTAAAAAGAAAAAATTTTGAGGTTTTCAAAGGGCCAAAAACCCAAAAGTAGCACTATGATTAAAACCCAATCAGGCCTTTGTTTTTGGTCATTTTACAAAACAAAAAAGGGAAATTTTAAAAGAATATTCGGTTGAAAAAATTACAACCCAAACAAAAAAAAAAAAAAAAAAAAAAAAAAAAAAAAAAAAAACAAAACAAAATTTTTAAAAAAAAAAACATTTGGAAAAAATTAATTGAAAAAACCAATTATAAACAAAATTAATATTTTTTGGATTTGGGGAAAAAAACTTTTGTTTCAAATTTTTTTACCATGATTTTAAAAAACTATCACCCAAAACCCAAGTCATTTTTTAAACCCCAAAAAACAAAAGCCCCCACCCTTTTTACCAAACCAACAATGTAGGTTTCATTAAAAACTTTTTGATCTTTTTTTTTTTTGCTTATGAAAACAAGAAACACACGGATGAGCAGGGCACAAAAATACCCCAACAAAAGCCTTACGCAAAGAACAAGGTTATGTTTTGTAAAAGGAATTTTGAACCAAAAAAAAATTCTCAAGTTTCAAAAAGAAAAACACCACGACTGAGTCAGATTCGAGGGGGTTTTAGGGGGCACAAAACACCCCCAAAAAGTACACTTACGATTAATCAAGTCAGTGCCTTGTTTGGGTCATTTTGGGACAAATACAGAAAAAATGGGGATATTTGGTAAAGAATATTCGTGGGATATTCACAACCCAAACAACCCCAAAAGAACACTTAAAACAAACACATCATGCTTCCTTAGAGGTTTCTAAGTATCAAAATGACATGTTTGTTTTGGTCTGTATCTTTTTCCCGTTCAAAAAGCCCCCAAAGGAAAAAACTTGCTGAATTCCCAAATTTCAAACCAATGCTCAAGTTGGTCAAAATCAAAGTTAAATTAATAAAGGGCCCCTTCCCTCAATTTTCCTGATTTTCCCAAGGTTTCCTTCCCAAAAACTTCTTGGGTCCATGAATGTTTTTTATTGCCAAATCTACCTTTTTAAGGAATGCTGCAGACAATCCACCCAAACCCCGCCTCATTTTTGATTGCTTTTCAAAGCTTTTTATAAACAATCATACTTCCCAACCCTCCCAAAATGCAACTAACAGTGGTTTTTAATCAAAAAATAATTGGATTTTCTTTGGGGTTAATCTTTCAACATTCCCCAAAATTTTTTGCCCCCCAAAAAAAGGGCAATTTCCCCCCATAAACAAGGGAAAAAATAGGGAAAAATAATCCAAACGAAAAACCTCCCTTAAAATTCCAAAAAAATTGGCAGAAATTTGTATCCTTTTTTCTTAAAAAATTTTTTTTGCTTTTTAAATAAAAGTTTGGGTACCAAATTTTTGGAACCAGTTTTTTTTTTGGAAAACAAGCAAAATTGAAATGGGGGCATTTTTACTAAAAATTGACCTACTGTTCAAAATACCATACACATAAAGCCCCAAAAAAAACCCCCCAAGTCACATGAATTAAAAAAAAACAAGCGCCTTTTTTTGGGCTTTTTTAACAAATCAAGAAAAAGGCGAACAGTAAAAGAATATTTTCTTTGAAAATTCACCCAAACAAAAAAGAAGCACTTAAAAACACAAACTTAGGCTTGCTTTTGGGTAATTAAGGGTTTCAAGCATGTACTTTCCCCCGGCTTAAAGGCCCTTTCAAGCCCCCCAAAACCCTTTTTGTGACTCTATCTTCAAGACTAAATGTCAAACCCCTTTCTTTTGAAAAAAGAATACACACGGATGATGCAGGGTCAGCAAAACTACCCCAACAAAAGCACTTACTGCAATATGAACAAGAGTTAGTGTTTTTGTAAAGGTAATTATGAGGACCAAATCAGAATAATCTCAAGTTCTCAATAAGTAACACACCAGCTGACTGCAGTCATGAATTCTGAGGGGCTTCAGGGGTCAGCAAAACGACCCCAACAAGTAGCACTTACTGCATTAAACTCAAGTCAGTGCCTTTGTTTGGATCATTTTGGTGACAAATACATGAAATTAATGGAGAGTATTTGTAAAAGAATATTTCTGTAGGCATATTCACAACCAAGACAACCCCAAAGAGAAGCACTTATGAAGACAAACATCATCAGTGTCTTCCTTAGAGGTTATCTGAATGTGATCAAAATGACATGTTTAGTTATGGTCTGTAGTCTTTGTCCCGTTCAACCGCCCCAACGAGAAGCACTTGCTGAATTCAATTGCAAACCAATGCTCAAGTTGGGTCAATATCAAAGACTTCAATATCCTACAGTAAAGGCCTCTTCCGTCATGATTTTTCCTGAGTTCCAAGGGGTTCCTTCCCAACATCTTCTTTGCTGTGTCTCAGTGGAAGTGTTGTTTATTGCCAAGTCGTACCCTTCTTAAGGACTGACTGCAGACATATCCACCCAACCGCGCCTCATTTTTGATTGCTTTCAATGACTGTTGTAGTAAACAATCATACTCTCAACCATCACCTGATATATACTGCTATCACTCAACAAGTGGTCTATCACAGTCATTGATGTTTCTTGGTTCAACTCTTTGCAACAAAGTGGCCCCCACTTGCCGCACCATCAGCAATACTTTAAACAAGGCAAAGAAGCTCAGGCAATGAATATCCAATTCAGAAAGCACATTCAACTAAAGTCTCCAAAACATATTGGCAGATAATTTGTATCACTGCATTTCTCTAAAATGTATTCTTATGAGGCTTTTTAAATAATATAGTATAGAATAATGATCCAATTTGGAGGTGAACACAGTCTTTCTATCTGGAAAGACATAGACTAAAATTGAAATGTGCATTTCTTACTAAAGTTGACTACTGATGTACAACTAACACACTACACATAAAGGCCAACTAAAATACCCCAACAAGTAGCACTTACTGCATTATAATCAAGTCAGTGCCTTTGTTTGGATCATTTTGGTGACAAATACATGTTTTAAACGGCGAACATTTGTAAAAGAATATTTCTGTTGAAATATTCACAACCAAGACAACCCCAAAGAGAAGCACTTATGAAGACACAAATCATTAGTGTCTTGCTTTAGGGTAATCTGAATGTGATTTCAATGACATGTATCTTCCTTTACAGTCTGTAGCATGAGTCATGTTCAAGAACCCCAAAAAGACCACTTATTGTACTCAAACTCAGACAAATGCTTACGTTGGGCTCATGTCAAAGACTTACAGTGCCTCATTGTAACCTCTTCTTTGCTTATGAACACACAGAATACACACGGATGATGCAGGGTCAGCAAAACTACCCCAACAAAAGCACTTACTGCAATATGAACAAGAGTTAGTGTTTTTGTAAAGGTAATTATGAGGACCAAATCAAAATAATCTCAAGTTCTCAATAAGTAACACACCAGCTGACTGCAAGTCATGCATTCTGAGGGCCTTCCAGCGTCGCCTAAACGACTTCCCTAACAATAGCATTTACTGGAGATGCAACTAAGAACAGGGCCTTAGTTTTTTGGAATCAGTGTTGGGTTAAAATACTTGTAATTAATTGGAGAGTTTGTGTGGTAAAGAAGTAATGTCTGTAGGAAGGTTCACAAGCCACATCACTAGGACAGTAACATTTGTGGGATGATCTTTTGTTAATATAAAGCAGATGTGGTATGGTACTTATATTGCTAATGTGAAAAATAACTTTGTTAGGATGGTCTGGTAGTCTTTGTTCCCGTTCAAAACGCGTGCGCGCGCGCGACGAGAAGCACTAGTGAGGAATTCAATTGATAACCAATCCAATTGGGTCAATACAAAGACTTCAATTTCCACAGTAAAGGCCTCTTCCCAGTGCAGTGAGTGTGTTGCTGAGCCAAGGAGTCCTTCCCAAGCATCGTCTGTGCTGTTCGCACTGAAGTGTTGGTTTATGAACAAGTCCGACCAGGCGTTAAGGTAATGACTGCAGACATATTCACCCACACACACAGCCCCTCAGTTTTTGGAGGATATCCGGGTGTAGGTAAAAATCATACTCTCAACCTTCACCTGATATTACAGCAATCACTCGATCACTCAACAATGAGTGGTCTATGCAGCGATACGATGATTAGGTGTAGTGCATCGCTTCACAAAGACACCCCCACTGCTATCACCCAGCACAGTGAGATTGCTGGACCCGAGGCTTTGAGAGATAAGCTGTGGCGTGGAGGTTAATCGATCCATGATCGATTTGTTAGAGACGTCCGGCAAACATCGAGTGGGCTAGTCAGATGTAGTTCCAATGCCTACTTAGCTACCGTATCACTAAAAATCATACTTTCCACCATCCCGTCTTGCTAGTGTATAATCCAATTTTGGAAGTACTTGCAGCTTGTTAGGATCCTTAGCTACGCATCACATCATCGTTTTTGACCCTCCCTATTGGATGGTCGATTTCGGACCACTTATATACGCACTAGCGATGTTTTTTCCCCTATCTGTTTATTGTCTGTGGAGTGATACACAAAGCTCCAACCTTTGTGCACTAGTTATTGCAAATATGTTAATAGTGTATTTTGTATTGTTTAGGGCCCGATCGCATTGTTCGTAACTGATATATATATTTACATTTGTGTGGCATAGTTTCACGCGTAATGTGAGTAAACCATGCATATCGGCACCCTGCTTCATGGAGTTATCATTGACAATTTAGTTTAGTCTGAACTGGACCTAGTGGGATTGCTTGCACAGATTCCACCCAGACCAGTACAGTGAAAACACAGCATAACATCTAAAGCGAGTAAGAAACACAACGGCTAGAAAAAGACCGAAAGGTCTGTCATACAGCCACCGAGCAACCTCCACGGCGCACCCTACCCCGGACGTCTTAACCTCAGTGACCACAACACATCTCGCCTCATCAGGGCAGAAGGGGCTATGCATAACAGCGCGCCGCAGTGCCTGAAGAACGTTCCAAGAAGAGACCACAAGTCAAGACGGTCTCGACACACCAGCGCGAAAGCATCACCAGTTCTACATCAACCCGAACCGCCATCAAAGCCCGAACAAGGCAGAAGTCAGACGACACCAAGTTGCCTACGCTCAGAGGAATAGAACGCAAAGTAAAGAAGGCCCGCCCTCGAACTAGAGAAAGGTCCGCCTGGACGCCACCCTAGAGGCTCTACAAGCAGAAAAGGAAATGGATGCGCACTGGTAGAAGCAGAATACTGGAGTCAGGTTTTGATAGACTCAGACCTCACTCACACCGCAGTAGAGGTTCTAAATCTCCTCACCAAAATCCAACTCACACAAACCAAACCCAATCATCATCACCACCTCCTACTAACACCAGAGCCCGTTCGGGTTCACTACCGAAAGACTCTCATCAAACCAACTACAACAATCTTCAACACCTCCCACCACAAAACTCACCTCTCAACACAAATCACACCAAACACACCACACTAACCTCGCTTCACTCAAACTCTCGTCATCTCTCACCTCTTCTCCTCATCTCAACCTCACAACTCTCCTCCACACCGACAACACTCCAACCAACCCAATCTCCAACACATCACACTCATCAAAACCTGCTCTCATCACAACAACACTCTCTCATACACACCAATAATAAGCTCACCCAGAAAAAAACCCACGACCCACGTACAGAACACTATGTACAGACCAATCAGCCTGATCTATCTCACACAATCCACCTGCCTCATCTTACAGGGGTTACCACTAGTTACGAGCGACATAAAGCACCTAATACACCCATGCTTTACTCACCCCTGGCCGATGAAAACAGGAGCGCTCTGGCAGAACGATCGAGGATGAGGAAGAGGTCGACAGCGACCCCTTGACGAATCGCCATGGCAACCAGGGCAGAACGGTCAACCAAGCAACCCTGAACACACTCCAACACCACGACCTTGCCAGTATCTCGCCACGACAGTTGGTGACCTCAGGCTAACCAATGGTCGATGACAAACCAAGAATTTCTGGGATGGAAGTCCACCTTTTACGGCGCCACCACAGTCGGGCCTGTCTGCAGGAAAGAGCTTGATCTCCTCATCAAATGGCTTGGCAAGGAGTCCTCAGAACAGGCAGAAGGCTCAAAGCAGTCAACATCAGGCACCCCCAGGTCGATTGATGATGGCTTGGCAGAGGCTGGAAGAGTACTATGGCTCACCAGAGGCAATTGAAAGGGCTCTGTTTGATAAACTGGAAGACTTCTTCCGAAGAGGTGACGTACAAAGACCCTCACAAGCTCCGCGACCTGGGCGATCTGCTCCTAGAACTCGAAGCTGCGAAGATGACGGCTACTTACCTGGCCTGTCTTACCTAGACACCTCCAGAGGAGTGGCTCCCATCGTCGACAAGCTTCCATTCAATCTCCAGGATAAATGGGCTTCATTTGGGTCCAAATACAAGGAAAAGAACAATGTGGCTTTCCCCCCCCTTTACTGTGTTTGCTGACTTCATCCGCAGGGAAGCCAGAGTTAAAACAGATCCCAGCTTCAACCTCCCACCTTCCCGCACAGCAACCGAAAAGAAAGAGAGGTTAGACAGACATACGAAGACAGCCATATCAGTACACAAGACGCAAGTGTCCCCCACAGAGAAACCTGTAAACAGCGACCCTGGGAACCACTGCCCCATCCATGACAAAGCCCACCCACTGAGGAAATGTAGAGGCTTCAGGGAGAAGACCCTAGAAGAGCGCAAGCAGTTCCTAAAAGACAATCACATATGTTTCCAGTGCTGCTCCTCCACAGCCCACCTAGCTAGGGACTTGCGTCACAGAGGTAGACTGCAAGGAATGCGGCAGCAACCGCCACACCTCAGCACTCCACCCAGGACTAGCTCCCTGGAAGTCCAAGTCGTCTCCCCCCGCTTCAGAGAACGGGGGAGGAGGGAGAACAGCGGACAACCAGGAAGTCACCACCAAGTGCACGGAAGTATGCGGAGATGGAATGAGTCTCAGGGCATGTTCCAAGATCTGCCTCGTCAATGTCTTCCCCGAAGGACGAAGGGAGGAGTCTAGAAGGATGTACGCTATCTTGGACGAGCAAAGCAACCGTTCCTTGGCGACGTCGGAGTTCTTCAGCATCTTCAACGTGGCGTGTAGTCCATCGCCATACACACTCAGGACATGTTCAGGACTCAAGGAGACAGCTGGGAGAAAGGCCCCGTGGTTATGTTGTGGAGTCAGCCAACGAGAAGGTCAGTTTCCCTCTCCCCACACTCCTCGAATGCAACCAAATCCCAAACAACCGTTCGGAGATTCCCAACCCCCAATGCTGCTCGACACCACGGACACCTGAGACGGATCGCAGATGAGATCCCACCTCGGGTTCCAGATGCACACATACTCCTGTTGCTCGGTAGAGACATTCTGAGAGTACACAAAGTAAGAAGCCAAATAAACGGTCCACATGACGCCCCATTCGCCCAAAAGCTGGACCTTGGATGGGTCGTTGTCGGCGACGTGTGCCTCAGGGGAGCGCACAAGCCGCCCCATGTCGGAACATTCAAAACCTCCATTCTGGAAAGTGGACGGCCCAGTTTCCCTCAGCCGATGCAACAGCAAAATCCAGGTGAAAGAGACGTTCGCCCACAACTACTCAGCGTTGGACACCACAGACAGCACACAGACACTCGATGGAGAAAACCTGGGTCAGTCAGTCTTCCTTCACACAGCCAATGACAACAAGCGCGCTCCTTCAATGGATGACCTGAGGTTCCTGCAGATCATGGACGACGAGTATCGACAAGACAAGTCCAAAAGTTGGGTTGCACCTCTTCCTTTCCAGTCCCCACGAAAACGACTGCCCAACAACAGGGAGTACGCCAAAAGCCGTCTCAACTCTCTCCGCCGCACTCTAAGCAAGCAGCCACAGATGAAAGCCCACTACCTAGAGTTTGTCGGGAAGATGCTTACCAACAAGCATGCAGAGATCGCTCCACCTTTACAGAAGGCCAAGAGTGTTGGTATCTCCCATCATTTGGAGTATATCACCCAAAGAAGCCAGGACAGATCCGTGTGGTGTTTGACTCCAGCGCACCTTACAAAGGAGTCTCTCTCAACGACGTACTCCTCACAGGCCCTGATCTCAACAATACCCTCTTAGGGGTGCTCATGAGATTCCGGAAGGAACCCGTTGCCATCACTGCCGACATTCAGCACATGTTTCACTGCTTCATAGTGCGTGAAGACCACAGGGACTTCCTCCGCTTCCTGTGGTTCCACAACAACGACCCGGACAGTGACATTGTGATTACAGAATGTGCGTCCATGTCTTCGGCAACAGCCCATCCCCCGCCGTCGCCATTTACGGCCTGAGGAGAGCAGCCAAGGAAGAGAAAAGAACTTCGGCAGCGACGCAAGAAGGTTCATCGAACGAGAGTTCTACGTAGACGACGCACTAAAGTCCTTCCCTACCGAAGCAGAGGCCATCAGTGTCCTCAACGTGCTCGAATGATGCTTGCAGAGTCCAACCTCAGGCTGCATAAAATTAGCCTCCAATAGACCTGCTGTGCTAGAAGCATTCCCTCCAGAAGATCGTGCCAAGGATATCAAGGATCTCAACCTCCTCACCGATGACCTCCCTCTACAACGCAGCCTCGGAGTGTCCTGGAACATTGCTTCGGACACTTTCACATTCCAGGCCATGGACGACGGCGGGCCATTCACCCGTAGAGGAGTGTTGTCTACGGTAAACAGCCTGTATGACCCCCTCGGCTTCTTAGCCCCTGTCACAGTACAAGGCAGGCTGCTCCTCAGAGACCTCACCAAGCAAGCCGAGGACTGGGACTCACCCCTCCCCGGAAACAGGGAAGCTGAGTGGACCAGGTGGAGAGACTCATTAAAAGACTTACAGGTGCTCCAGATACCCCGCACCTACACATCTTTCTCTCCCTCTAGTACTCTCCTCAAGGAGCTTTGTGTCTTCGCGGACGCCTCTACTACGGCCATCGCAGCAGTTGCTTATCTGAGAGCCACCACTAAAGAGGGACAGACTGAGGTCGGTTTCGTCTTTGGAAAAGCCAAGCTGGCGCCTCAACCAGACCTCTCTATCCCTAGACTGGAATTGTGCGCAGCAGTGCTTGCAGTCGAGATTGCAGAGTTGATCGTGGAAGAGATGGACCTGGAGGTCGACCGTATCACATACTACTCAGACAGCAAGGTAGTCCTTGGGTACATTCACAATCAAGAAAGGCGGTTCTTCGTCTACGTGAACAACAGAGTTCAACGGATACGACAGACCACATCCCCAGACCAATGGAGGCATGTGCCTACCGACCACAACCCAGCTGACCACGGGTCTAGGTCTATCCCAGCGGCCTTATTAAGCAGCACAACATGGCTCTCCGGACCAGCCTTTCTTCGGAATCCATCTCCCCATCCTCTCCAACCTCCAAGTAGGAGACATCGTCCTGATGAAGGACAATCAAGCCAAGAGAAACCAGTGGCCTATGGCTATTGTCATGGAGACTCTTCCAAGCCAGGACGGGGTCGTGAGGAAAGTGGACATCAGAGTCGTCAAGGAAGGGCACCCAGAGAGTCTTCTCCCGTCCCGTGACCGAAGTGGTCCTCCTCCTTTCTCCACAAGACTAGTACTTTTGGTTTTATCTGGGCTCGTTAGAGACCCCAGGGGGGGGAGTGTTCTGGACCCTATTCTTTTTTAAGCTGTGGCTTTTATTTTATCGAGTCGCATTTATTTGTTAGTACTTCCGGTCAAACCGGAAGTGGCTATTCAGGAAGTGATTCCAATGCCTACTTAGCTACCGTAACACTAAAAATCATATCTTCCACCATCCTCGTCTTGCTAGCTGTATAATCGCAATGTTTGTAAGTACTGCAGCTTGTTAGGTCCTTAGCTACGCATCAACAGCATCGTTTTGGTTATTGGATGGTCGATTTGTACCACTTTATACGGCACTAGCTATGTTTTCCCTATCTGTTTATTGTCTGTGGAGTGATACAGCAAAGCTCCAACCTTTGTGCACTTAGTTATTGCAATATGTTATATTGTGTATTTGTATTTTTAGTGCATCCAGTTTCGTAACTGATATATATATTTACATTTGTGTTTCAGTTTCACTCTTTGAATTTGAGTAAACATTCATAATCGGCACCCTGCTTCATGGAGTTATTCATTGACAATTAGTTTAGCTGAACTGGATAGTGGGATTGCTGCTCAGATCCACCCAGACCAGTACAATCAGCAATACTTTAAACAAGGCAAAGAAGCTCAGGCAATGAATATCCAATTCAGAAAGCACATTCAACTAAAGTCTTTCTATCTGGAAAGACATAGACTAAAATTGAAATGTGCATTTTTACTAAAGTTGACTACTGATGTACAACTAACACACTACACATAAAGGCCAACTAAAATACCCCAACAAGTAGCACTTACTGCATTATAATCAAGTCAGTGCCTTTGTTTGGATCATTTTGGTGACAAATACATGTTTTAAACGGCGAACATTTGTAAAAGAATATTTCTGTTGAAATATTCACAACCAAGACAACCCCAAAGAGAAGCACTTATGAAGACACAAATCATTAGTGTCTTGCTTTAGGGTAATCTGAATGTGATTTCAATGACATGTATCTTCCTCTACAGTCTGTAGCATGAGTCATGTTCAAGCACCCCAACAAGACGCACTTATTGTACTCAAACTCAGACAAATGCTTAGGTTGGGCTCATGTCAAAGACTTACAGTGCCTCATTGTAACCTCTTCTTTGCTTATGAACACACAGAATACACACGGATGATGCAGGGTCAGCAAAACTACCCCAACAAAAGCACTTACTGCAATATGAACAAGAGTTAGTGTTTTTGTAAAGGTAATTATGAGGACCAAATCAGAATAATCTCAAGTTTTCAATAAGTAACACACCAGCTGACTGAAGTCATGAATTCTGAGGGGCTTTCAGGGGTCAGCAAAACGACCCCAACAAGTAGCACTTACTGCATTAAACTCAAGTCAGTGCCTTTGTTTGGATCATTTTGGTGACAAATACATGAAATTAATGGAGAGTATTTGTAAAAGAATATTTCTGTAGGCATATTCACAACCAAGACAACCCCAAAGAGAAGCACTTATGAAGACAAACATCATCAGTGTCTTCCTTAGAGGTTATCTGAATGTGATCAAAATGACATGTTTAGTTATGGTCTGTAGTCTTTGTCCCGTTCAACCGCCCCAACGAGAAGCACTTGCTGAATTCAATTGCAAACCAATGCTCAAGTTGGGTCAATATCAAAGACTTCAATATCCTACAGTAAAGGCCTCTTCCGTCATGATTTTTCCTGAGTTCCAAGGGGTTCCTTCCCAACATCTTCTTTGCTGTGTCTCAGTGGAAGTGTTGTTTATTGCCAAGTCGTACCCTTCTTAAGGACTGACTGCAGACATATCCACCCAACCCCGCCTCATTTTTGATTGCTTTCAATGACTGTTGTAGTAAACAATCATACTCTCAACCATCACCTGATATATACTGCTATCACTCAACAAGTGGTCTATCACAGTCACTGATGTTTCTTGGTGCAACTCTTTGCAACAAAGTGGCCCCAACTTGCCGCACCATCAGCAATACTTTAGACAAGGCAAAGAAGCTCAGGCAATTAATATCTAGCCTGTCTATACCAGCCTACATACTTCCGCCCGATTCATTTTGTTCCTGTAAGTGAGACTGGGCAAAAACTCATTACGTACGATTACTGGAACTCAGAATTCTATTGGTCCAATCAGTAAACAGGGGGAGGGGTTGAGAGCGATAACGTCGAAGTTGGTGCCGAGTTTGAACTGTAGTCTAGTCTGTAGTTCAACAATGGTGACCGAGGCAGAGCAGCTACTAGGTATCCACTTGGTTGTTTCAACTCTTGAAGGAATTCTTCCTTTTTTTCCAAATAACTGTTTCGAGTTACAATTTGTCCCTTGAATCCTTAGGTTACATTGACAACATCGACACATGTCATTGACAGCCCTTTTGACAACCACCCTAGCAGGTAGCGATTTGTTTTGTACTGTGAAAGCGGAAGTAGGATGCGTCAGGTCAGAGCCTGCCCTTCGGCGGATAACATACGTCATTACCAAACGTAAGTGATTGGTTAAGGGAACGCCAACGATTTTAAACTTCAGACAAGTTTCCAACCATTAGAGTAATCCAAATCCAATGACGCTGTTCCAGACTGTATGCCGGAGAGAATCCAAGTCAAACAGGCTGGTATTACCAGGCTAATGAATATTCACTTTAGAAAGCACATTCAGCTCAAGTCTGCAAAACAAATTGAACAAGAAGCACTTATTATATTCAAACTCAGACAAATGCTTACGTTGGTCTAATGTCAAAGACTTACAGTGCCTCATTGTAACCTCTTGTTTGCTTATGGGTTTTTTCACTTTCAAAGTGCGGTTCCCACCACTTTTGTGACTTTCTTATTTTCTTCTAAGACATAACATAAGATCAAACTGTGCATATGAACACAGAGAATACACACGGATGATGCAGGGTCAGCAAAACTACCCCAACAAAAGCACTTACTGCAATATGAACAAGAGTTAGTGTTTTTGTAAAGGTAATTATGAGGACCAAATCAGAATAATCTCAAGTTTTCAATAAGTAACACACCAGCTGACTGAAGTCATGAATTCTGAGGGGCTTTCAGGGGTCAGCAAAACGACCCCAACAAGTAGCACTTACTGCATTAAACTCAAGTCAGTGCCTTTGTTTGGATCATTTTGGTGACAAATACATGAAATTAATGGAGAGTATTTGTAAAAGAATATTTCTGTAGGCATATTCACAACCAAGACAACCCCAAAGAGAAGCACTTATGAAGACAAACATCATCAGTGTCTTCCTTAGAGGTTATCTGAATGTGATCAAAATGACATGTTTAGTTATGGTCTGTAGTCTTTGTCCCGTTCAACCGCCCCAACGAGAAGCACTTGCTGAATTCAATTGCAAACCAATGCTCAAGTTGGGTCAATATCAAAGACTTCAATATCCTACAGTAAAGGCCTCTTCCGTCATGATTTTTCCTGAGTTCCAAGGGGTTCCTTCCCAACATCTTCTTTGCTGTGTCTCAGTGGAAGTGTTGTTTATTGCCAAGTCCTACCCTTCTTAAGGACTGACTGCAGACATATCCACCCAACCCCGCCTCATTTTTGATTGCTTTCAATGACTGTTGTAGTAAACAATCATACTCTCAACCATCACCTGATATATACTGCTATCACTCAACAAGTGGTCTATCACAGTCATTGATATGTGTAGGTGCAACTCTTTGCAACAAAGTGGCCCCCACTTGCAGCACCATCAGCAATACTTTAAACAAGGCAAAGAAGCTCAGGCAATGAATATCCAATTCAGAAAGCACATTCAACTAAAGTCTCCAAAACAAATTCAACAAGACGCACTTATTGTATTCAAACTCAGACAAATGCTTACGTTGGGCTAATTTCAAAGACTTACAGTGCCTCATTGTAACCTCTTCTTTGCTTATGGGCTTCTTCATTTTCAAAGTGCGGTTCCCACCAGTTCTGTGACTTTCCTATTTTCTTCAAAGAATTAACATCAGAACCAGAATCAGAATCCCTTTATCGGTCCCACAGTCAAAATCAGGAGCATTTGGGTTCAGTGAGGTCAGAGGTCGCCTCCTGGGCATATATTCTATTTCCTGAACAAAAGGCCCCCACAAAGTTATTTGTGGTGGTCCCTCAAAACAGCGCCCAACCTCCTCTTCAGCTGTCAAATCTCCCTCTGAATCATCACATTACGCCTGCTGACTTCTTACCTTACTACTTCTCAAATCCATTTTCCTTGTTTTTGCTTGACCCTGGTCCCTGCTCTGGAGTTTCCTCAACAGGCAGAAACCCACAGAGCAAAAGCAGATCTCTGTGGAGGGTACGGTGCGGCCCACTGCCCCTCTCAGGCTTGACAACATACACAGGGCCACCATCAATCCGTTTCACAACAATGTGAACAGGCAGCTCAAACCCATCGGCCAACTTATGTTTCCCCGCGCACGCTGACATTCCTCACCAGGACACGGTCACCTTCAACTAACTCAGTAGCCCTGACTTTGGCATCGAACCGCAGCTTGTTCCTCTCTCCTGCTTTCTTGGAGCTCTCAGCTGCCAGAGTGTAGCTCTCATGGAGACATTGGCGCAAGTTCTGCACATATTCCGAATGTGTCCTGCTGGTCTCAGTGGGAGGGTTTGGTGCCCAGGATGAGATCAACTGGGAGGGTCGGCTGCCGGCCGAACATCAATTCATATGGGGAATACCCCGTTGTATCGTTCCTAGTGCAATTGTACGCATGTACAAGGGGTTTAACACAATCTCTCCAATGTTGTTGGTCCTTGTCCTCCAAGGTTCCAAGCATGCTTAACAGGGTCCTATTAAAGCGCTCAACAGGATTTCCTTGGGGATGATAGGGTGTAGTACGGACCTTCTGTGCTCCAATCAGTGAACACAGCTCTTTGATTGTGTGGGATTCAAAATCCCTTCCCTGTGAAGGCGACTAGGAAACCCGTAATGGACAAGGAAGGTCTCCCAAAGGGGCCCTAGCAACCGTCCTTGCCTTTTGATCCTTCGTTGGTACTGCTACCCGCGAACTTCGTGAAATGGTCAGTGATGATCAAAATGTTCCGGGTGTCATGGCTATCAGGTTCGAGGGACAGGTAGTCCATGCAGACCAACTCCAATGGGTAAGTTGTCTTGATGGCCATGGCGTTCAGGTGCATTGTACTCTGAGCAGCAGATATTTCACCTATGATACACTTTTGGAGTGACACTGTGGTCTGCTGTGTTCCTGATAAAGACAGGGATCTTGCTGGAGGCCTTACAGGTGATGTTCAGAAGTGCAAATTCAAGGAACAGCCCACCAGGCAGGGAAAAAGACTCAGGGGGTTCAAAGACAAAAGATGTGCTAGAATGTTCTTTCCCAACCCTGACATCTCCAACCACACACAACCCTGTGCCCCGCTGGAATGGTGACGGGGTTCCTCCCATGCAACTTCACAGGACAAGGTTTGTTTTTGTTTTCGTGCGCTTTGGCAACATATTGGAGGAGTGATGCAAACCTGTCTGACCTCCTCTGGAAGGTCGGACTGTCACGATCCATCCCGCGTTGGTAGACTTGCAGCAGAACATTTGTGCCAACCAACACTGGAATTTGGCTGTTAAACTGGCACTTGGGGACTACAAGCGCTAAGGCAGTTAGCTGCTCCTCTGCACCAGTAACACTGTCGGGGAAAGTTAGAGGGACTTCAACATAGCCTAGATAAGGTACAGACTGACCTCCAGCCCTTTCAAAACCTCGAGCAGATGATGGATAGGCCAAATGGGAAAGGATCCAGGTATTTGGAACAGAAAGTGTCGGAAATGGTGGTGACCTGAGATCCGGTGTCAAGGATGGATTGACATTTTGTGTCCCCTAGAGAGACGGTAGAGACACAGCGTGGGCCACACCAGCCCAGGAGGTAGGGTGTGGGGAAAACCCATCACCGCTTCCGGGGGATTTAAATCCTGTTTCCTTTTCCAAATTGTGGGTCATTGCTACGGGACTTGTCTGATTGACATCCTCAGCTCCTGGTTGTCCCACTGCAGGACCTCTACAAGTTTTAAAGATGCGTCGGGGCTCCCTGTCGTGCCCAGAATCTGTCACGTTTGACTCGGGTTTTTTTCATTCTTTTCCTTACAAGGCCAGGGTTAGGTTCATTGGTGCAATTTACGTCAATGTGGCCATCTTCTCCGCACTTAAAGCAGAAATCGGTTTTGGTTGATGGGGAGTTTGGGACATCAAGGGATTTGTGACACGGCTGCTAAACTTTCACTTTGCAAGGGTGTTTCCTTCCTTTTTGAACTGCTTGGAGGCTCTTCACGCTTGAATTATTTTTTTCTCTTGTGTATTAGCTGTGCAACTTGCTTCCGAAGTTCTGCGACTTCCCTTTCAAGTTTGGAGCTTGCATCAGGCTTTTTGGGAAGTGTGACAATTGGTTCCCATCAAATTCAGGCAGGCTCAAGACTGAATGAACATTGGCTGCAGCCTTTGTGCCTCCGAGATGTTTTTTCATTTGTTCAATTTTGGGCGGACCGCCGGTCCTCTTCCGTTCTAAATAGCAACAGTAATTCTGGGAAAGATGGAGGACTATTTTTTCCTTTGTTCAAGTGAAGGCCAATGACAAATCTGGTCCCAACCCCTTCGACAAAATTGCCTGAGTAAATACTTATCCGATTCTGCAGGCGAAACTCCCCCTCTAGAGATGGCTTTGGTAAGGAGCGTTTGGAGGCGGTTCAGGGATACGTTTTTATTGTAGTTTCTAAATTTGAACATTATTGTGATGTGAAATATTAAAAATAAAAATTATTTTATTGTATTAATATGTTATTATTATTTTTTTTAGTTTTCGTCTCTCAAAATATGCATCACGCCGGAAGTCGGTAGCCTATGTGCCCGCCCAGACGCTGTGCATCTATCGAGACTTTCAACCCCAGGTAGGCTATGGAAAATCTAAGAAGAAAAAAATATCTGAAGAAAATAGAATATTTAATGATGCCGGGCAGATTCATTTGCATTTACCTCAGACGAGAGTGGCTTACCAGTATCCCTAATTTGTGGTGGAGAAACTTGCCAAAAATTAAAAGATCAAAGTCGCAAGACTTTTCCAAATTAAACACACGGGCCTTTGCTGAAAATATCCAGAGGGAGAAGAGAGAAAACAAGCGTTTTGGAACTGAAGCGAAAACCCTGATCTGAGGAAAAATCAAATTCAAGAAATGGATGAAGTTACAAATTCAACTACCTATGCAAGTTTTGTGGGCCGCTCAGGAAATAGTCAGGCGTGGAAACCCATTCACAGATGGCGAATGCATAAAAGAGTCAATCATTAAGATTTCAGAATCACCTTTTTGCGGACTTTGGAAACAAGAGCCAAATTATGCAAAAAATCCGAGAGATGCCCTCCCCTGCGAAGACTGTCAAAGACAGGACCATAAAAATGACAAAACAGCAAATTAAAGACATCATTTCAGCTGCAGCGTACTCAATCGCCTGTGATGCGTCCAAAGAAAAAAGGGTGACATTGAGCAAATAGCGCTGTTCTGTCGATATATGAACACCGATGGACCACCGGAAGAAATGGTTGAGTTGATACCACTAAAAGGCCCCGACAGGGGGGAAGACATCTGTGAGGCTGTGCTTGATGTTTAAGAGCCAAAGAAAAAAAAACAACCCACCTGGGTGTCAGCGGCTACTGATGGCGCGCCGAGTAAAGACTGGAGCACACAGGGCTTTGTTTGGGCCTTTCGCAGAAATCACTGGACAGAAAGCTGCTGACATTTCACTGCATCCTGCACCAAGAGGGATTGTGTGCCCAAACCTTTTCCCCCAGATGCACGAGGTCATGAATGTTGTCATTCAGATGTAAATAAAATAAGGGCAAAAAGGGTTTAAATCCCCCGTCGTTCCGATCATTACGGATGAGGTGGAAAGCCGTATTTGATCCCTGCTGCATAATAGTGCCGGTGGCTGTCCCAAGGAGAGGTCAAAAGCTTTGCTGCATGTCGGGGAGAGTAAAAACTTTCGAGGCCAAAGGGGCTCACCTTTCCAATTGGAAAGCCAAGTGGGGGAAAAGCTGCACTTCATGGGGGACATGACAGCTAACCTGAACCCCCAAATACAACTCTTCAGGGAAGAGGCCACGCACCATGTGGAGGAGGTGTTGGCGTTTACCAAGCGACAGTGTTGCCAAGTTTTACAGAGGGACACTGCTTCATTTTCCCCTCTTTAAAGAGTTCAAAAAGCTAAAAGGGTGATAAATTATGAGTTTTGCATTCTCAATCACCACAATGAAAGCACGTTTGGGAAAGATTCGTGAGTTCAGAGAGGAAAAAACCATTCCCCTTCCCCGGGTTCACCCCCTGCCCCGTCGTTCCAACCTTAAATGTGACTGATTTGCGGTGAATCAACCTGTTTTTTTGGCTGGAGTGGCTGACAAGCCGACAAAGATATAGGGTTCCAAGTTCAAACCTTGACAGTATCCAAGATGTTTCCCGTCGAAAGGCCACTCTTCCCCAAAATCACAAAGGGAGTGATATTGAAAAACCTTCCAAGACGGACAAACTTGTGTTTGAAACATGGATAGCCCTCCCCCGACACCACTAAACATAAAGAAATAGTTTTGGAGTCCTGTCGTCTTGGGGATCCACATATGTATGTGGCACTTTTTTTCCACCTGAATTTTTGTTAAAAAAACACCCCCTCAGCCTCACTGAGCCCTTTCCCACCCTGCTAAAGATGAAAGGATTTTCCTACCGCTGATTTGGAACGCGTGCGAGAGGTTCGGGAACAAAGTCCAATTAACCGGGGAAAATAAATATTTAGAGACATTTAGAAAATATTTTTTTTCCATTGTTCAGTGAAATTGCTTTTTTTTCCTTTTTTTTAAAATTGGGGTCAAGGCCCCCGATCCCCCCCCAAAAGCCCAAGGCGATATGAAAAGGCTCACGCTTTTTTTGTTTGTTTTATAAATAATGCCATATATGCTTTATTATTTAAGTTCAACCTTTCTTTTTTTTTGAAAGAGCCCCTTTAAACTTGTTTTTTTTTTTTTATTTTTGTTTAAGAAATAAAAAAGTGTTCTTTACATGAATAAAAAATTTTTTTTTTTCTCTGGGGCATTTTCAGGATTTTCTAACAAACAATAACTTTTTTATACAAAGCGGAAAGGAAAAAAATAATTAAAAAATTTTAAAAATAATAACAAACTTTTTAACGTTTCTTCATTTAATGTCAAAAGTTTTGCGGCCTCAGTGTTTTTTTTTCTGTAAAAAACCGGGTCCAAGTGGTCTTTGAGTGTTAAAGGTTCCCGCCCCTCTGTAGAGAAGGTTTACCGGGGTGCCCCAGGCTCAAGTACCTCGCCGTTTGGCTTTGGAAGTCGGCCTGAGAAGGTCCTGACTCTGCTCTACTGAAACTAGACCGGGGGTTTTTCAAATCACTAGAATAAGTGTTCAACAATAACCTTTGGCTTGAGGTGGATAAAAGTGCTCTCACTCAGGAAAGGGGGGAAAATTGTGGGGGGGCTGATGGGGGGGGGGATTAGAAAGGGATGAGCTAGACTTGGCTCAGCATTGCAAGCTGACCTTTTCGTTGCTCTGTTGTCACTTTCTAGGGTAGGAAAATGTTGATCGACAAATGGAAGGAGTTCAGGGCTCTGGGGGAACCATCAGGTTGGACAATCTTTTTGCCGCGAAACATATTCCAAAACCAGCTTTTCACTCCCCGCAAGAGGCTCAGTTCAGCAAGCATTTTTGGGCTAACCCCTCCCAAGCCCTTTACACAGCTCACAAATGGGTTTTCACATGCCAGGGAATGTTGGGGTCTAAGGGGAGGCACTGGGCCATGGTTTACAATTTAAGTCTTAAATTCCCCCCTCGATGAGTACTCTACAAGGGGGTTTGGCTCTTGGCTGATCAGGGAAATCAGGAATAAATTTATTTTTTTTTTTTTTTCCTATGTTTCCCTTAGCCTTTAAAAAACCCGTTATCTCTATATCGTGCACTGTTCATTTATGCCTGTAACATAAAGGGGAACTAGGGCCATGTACTCAAAGGTTGCAAAACCATTTTATCTATACTTAAATTTAATAAGCTTTTTTGATCTTCTTAACATAATTTACACAAAAAAATCAACCTTTTAAGTCTATACAAATTTTTGTTTTCTTCAAGTGTTTTTTTTTTTGGAACCCATTTTTTGGGTTAAAACCAACTTAATTGCAGCAGTCCCCCCGCTCCTGGCTAACCCCCCACTTTTTTGTAACCCCCTTGGGGTTTTGTTTTACCAACCCCGTAGGTTTTAATCTAGATTTGGCTCTAAGGGAGACCGGGGATTAAGTTAGAGCATAGGTACAAAAAACCTCTAACCTTCCCCAATAATTTCACCAACAACAACAGAAAAAGAATCTTAATAAACATCAAGGTATACACTGTTAACAAGGTGAGTATTAATCAGTCTTTGGTTACTCAACCCAAAGTTTGTGAACGTTTCAGTTTTTTCCTTGAGAGCACTCAAGTTTCCTACGCCCTTTATGGGAAAGACTGTCCATCCTGGTTGACAGGTGAAGAAGACTGTAGTGAGTTGGAGGGATGGGAACTGAAGATATTGAGATGATGACTGAAGATCCAGTGAGTAGTGAAGAAGGGGAATGATGAGGTGGAAACCAGAAGGCAGCGAGACAGAGGCAGCTTGCACAACTCAATCCAATCTGTAGCTCAAACAAAAAACCAGCCTGCACAAAAGGTGCAGGGAAATCATTAATTGTCCTTATTACTAGTCCACATTGAGTGTTGTTTTTTTCTTGTCTCAACAGAGTTACACACAGTATCCTATACAATCCCTCATACACACATAATAACATTTCACTTGCAGACACTTTAACTTTGCATCATATACCAAGCTTATAAAGTAGCTTACAGAGAACAGATTGACACAATGCATTAACCACATAACATTAACGGTGTCTGCTCAGGTTAGCTGAATTAGCCGACCATTGCTTAGCATTTCGTTCCACAGTATTCACATTTCTTCTAAATAACAATACCATTTGCAATATCAGCAGGTTATGAGTTGTAAGAAAAATTATCAATATATTAGAGCGGAACTTTAAAAGATAATTCACTGTTTCTGGACGGAGCATATTTGTCCACTTCCGGTAGTATTACAGGATGTTGTTTTTAGCCTCAGATAGCATAAAGCTAATATGTATTGTATATATGAGTAGAGGGAGAAGGACGCGTGGAGTTACATACTAAACACACCGCCTCTACCTCTCACTCATTGATGCTGCAATGATACAGTTGCCTGTTTAATAACTGATAAACCTCCTAAGAATTGCATAATAGAATATCGTAGATGAGAGCTCCAGGGACTTCGCTAACAAGATGGCGACGGTGACGTCATAAGAGGACCCGCTCCCGACGACGTCAGCCTATAGAGGAGGATCCAGCCCCCCCCCCCTACCAACCAATGAGAGGACGAGAGCGGGGCGCGTCTGATTTTGAAGTTGTTTATTGTATGGTCGGAAAGGGGTGGTTCTATAAAACATGTTTGGATTGTGAAATCGATCTCTCTTTTGTTCCGGACCGCCAGACAGTAACTACTGATGAGCTCCACTCAGTCAGTGGCCTGTGGACGCGTGTCCCGGGCTATTGAGCCACAGCTGTGAAACTTTTGACCTACTACTGCATCCTTTTATTAAACACTCCTTTTATAACTTTTAAGGGAGGTTTGCTTTCTTTATTTTAAACCGACTCCTGGGCTTCAAATACGAACGAACATTTCTTACAGAGTTTATCCCGACTGTTTTTTTTTTTTCATCACAAATCCAAAGTCTCAAGTAATAACATGTTTCAAAGTTATCAACAACCACGTGGCTAATTCACCGCGTGTGCCAACAGCTAACTCACCGGGATATTCATGAGCCACATCGTTGAAACGGGTCGGCAACTCCATAATATCTTTCAATGGTCAAAAACTTTTTCTGATGTAGCCTTGCTACCTTTCTACTTTATTGAAAAAGTACTGTTGTCTTTTCCTAATCGCTTCCTGCTGATGCTGCTAAGCTAAACTCTCCACGCTCATGTCTGTCTTTTTTTCCTCTGACTGGAAAAACTCGTCAGTGCACTACTTCGCCTATCGCTAAGTGATATCACTACGCGGCAGCAGCGGACCACCAGAATAACAGCATATTAAAAAAAAACTGGGGTTTAACTAACCCGGGATACACCTGCATGACAAAACCC
>NC_086365.1:1020154-1090154 GCF_036324505.1 Eleginops maclovinus
TTTTGATTGCTATTGAGACCACAAAAACACACAAAGATTGCCTTTAAACAACAGTGTGGCTTCTGCGTAGGGGTGCACTCAGCTTAGGACTGTCAACACTGGAGATGCATTCTGCCTTATACTTTGGTGGCAATAACTATCTTGTGTGCAGTTTACCCTGTTGTGTCAGCCAAATTCATAGGCTTTTTTGGTATTGCAGAAGGTAGTTTGCAAACAAACTAAAGTACGATGAGGATGGGACTCCAACCCACGCGTGCGAAGCATAATGGAATAGCAGTCCATCGCCTTAACCACTCCTCAACCTCGTCCTGTTTTTACAAACCTGACTGGAAAATCGGACCCAGTTGTATATTCAGAGGATTTACGTAGGCTTCCAAAGGAATGACATGGAAGAGAGTAGGAGGAAAGGACATTTGCAGAGCTACAAGACCCTTGTTGTATAGGGGAATTAGCTCAAATGGTAGAGTGCTTGCTTCGCATGCGAGAGGTAGCGGGATCGATGCCCGCATTCTCCACAACACTTGACTACTTCATTTGAGAAAACTCAAGGATGGGACTCCAACCCACGCATGCCAAGCACAATGGAATAGCAGTCCATCGCCTTGTGGAGGTAAGTTTTGCCAAAGCCCTCATTGGACACAAATGGAAACCTGACCGCCTTGAGAATGGGATCTACGTCTGTCCACACACACCCTTTTTTGATTGCTATTGAGACCACAAAAACACACAAAGATTGCCTTTAAACAACAGTGTGGCTTCTGCGTAGGTGAGCACTCATCTTCGGACTGTCAACACTGGAGATGCATTCTGCCTTATACTTTGGTGGCAATAACTATCTTGTGTGCAGTTTACCCTGTTGTGTCAGCCAAATTCATAGGCTTTTTTGGTATTGCAGGAAGGTAGTTTGCAAACAAAGCAAAGTACGATGAGGATGGGACTCCAACCCACGCGTGCGAAGCACAATGGAATAGCAGTCCATCGCCTTAACCACTCCTCAACCTCGTCCTGTTTTTACAAACCTGACTGGAAAATCGGACCCAGGTGTATATTCAGAGGATTTACGTAGGCTTCCAAAGGAATGACATGGAAGAGAGTAGGAGGAAAGGACATTTGCAGAGCTACAAGACCCTTGTTGTATAGGGGAATTAGCTCAAATGGTAGAGTGCTCGCTTCGCATGGGAGAGGTAGCGGGATCGTCGCCCGCATTCTCACAACACTTGACTACTTCATTTGAGAAACTTTGTGGAGGTAAGTTTTGCCAAAGCCCTCATTGGACACAAATGGAAACCTGACCGCCTTGAGAATGGGATCTACGTCTGTCCACACACTCCCTTTTTTGATTGCTATTGAGACCACAAAAACACACAAAGATTGCCCTTAAACAACAGTGTGGCTTCTGCGTAGGTGAGCACTCATCTTCGGACTGTCAACACTGGAGATGCATTCTGCCTTATACTTTGGTGGCAATAACTATCTTGTGTGCAGTTTACCCTGTTGTGTCAGCCAAATTCATAGGCTTTTTTGGTATTGCAGAAGGTAGTTTGCAAACAAACAAAGTACGATGAGGATGGGACTCCAACCCACGCGTGCGAAGCACAATGGAATAGCAGTCCATCGCCTTAACCACTCCTCAACCTCGTCCTGTTTTTACAAACCTGACTGGAAAATCGGACCCAGTTGTATATTCAGAGGATTTACGTAGGCTTCCAAAGGAATGACATGGAAGAGAGTAGGAGGAAAGGACATTTGCAGAGCTACAAGACCCTTGTTGTATAGGGGAATTAGCTCAAATGGTAGAGTGCTCGCTTCGCATGCGAGAGGTAGCGGGATCGATGCCCGCATTCTCCACAACACTTGACTACTTCAGTTGAGAAACTTTGTGGAGGTAAGTTTTGCCAAAGCCCTCATTGGACACAAATGGAAACCTGACCGCCTTGAGAATGGGATCTACGTCTGTCCACACACACCCTTTTTTGATTGCTATTGAGACCACAAAAACACACAAAGATTGCCTTTAAACAACAGTGTGGCTTCTGCGTAGGGGTGCACTCAGCTTCGGACTGTCAACACTGGAGATGCATTCTGCCTTATACTTTGGTGGCAATAACTATCTTGTGTGCAGTTTACCCTGTTGTGTCAGCCAAATTCATAGGCTTTTTTGGTATTGCAGAAGGTAGTTTGCAAACAAACTAAAGTACGATGAGGATGGGACTCCAACCCACGCGTGCGAAGCACAATGGAATAGCAGTCCATCGCCTTAACCACTCCTCAACCTCGTCCTGTTTTTACAAACCTGACTGGAAAATCGGACCCAGTTGTATATTCAGAGGATTTACGTAGGCTTCCAAAGGAATGACATGGAAGAGAGTAGGAGGAAAGGACATTTGCAGAGCTACAAGACCCTTGTTGTATAGGGGAATTAGCTCAAATGGTAGAGCGCTTGCTTCGCATGCGAGAGGTAGCGGGATCGATGCCCGCATTCTCCACAACACTTGACTACTTCATTTGAGAAAACTCAAGGATGGGACTCCAACCCACGCATGCCAAGCACAATGGAATAGCAGTCCATCGCCTTGTGGAGGTAAGTTTTGCCAAAGCCCTCATTGGACACAAATGGAAACCTGACCGCCTTGAGAATGGGATTTACGTCTGTCCACACACACCCTTTTTTGATTGCTATTGAGACCACAAAAACACACAAAGATTGCCTTTAAACAACAGTGTGGCTTCTGCGTAGGGGTGCACTCAGCTTTGGACTGTCAACACTGGAGATGCATTCTGCCTTATTTTTTGGTGGCAATAACTATCTTGTGTGCAGTTTACCCTGTTGTGTCAGCCAAATTCATAGGCTTTTTTGGTATTGCAGAAGGTAGTTTGCAAACAAACCAAAGTACGATGAGGATGGGACTCCAACCCACGCGTGCGAAGCACAATGGAATAGCAGTCCATCGCCTTAACCACTCCTCAACCTCGTCCTGTTTTTACAAACCTGACTGGAAAATCGGACCCAGGTGTATATTCAGAGGATTTACGTAGGCTTCCAAAGGAATGACATGGAAGAGAGTAGGAGGAAAGGAAATTTGCAGAGCTACAAGACCCTTGTTGTATAGGGGAATTAGCTCAAATGGTAGAGCGCTCGCTTCGCATGCGAGAGGTAGCGGGATCGATGCCCGCATTCTCCACAACACTTGACTACTTCAGTTGAGAAACTTTGTGGAGGTAAGTTTTGCCAAAGCCCTCATTGGACACAAATGGAAACCTGACCGCCTTGAGAATGGGATCTACGTCTGTCCACACACACCCTTTTTTGATTGCTATTGAGACCACAAAAACACACAAAGATTGCCTTTAAACAACAGTGTGGCTTCTGCGTAGGTGAGCACTCATCTTCGGACTGTCAACACTGGAGATGCATTCTGCCTTATTTTTGGTGGCAATAACTATCTTGTGTGCAGTTTACCCTGTTGTGTCAGCCAAATTCATAGGCTTTTTTGGTATTGCAGAAGGTAGTTTGCAAACAAACCAAAGTACGATGAGGATGGGACTCCAACCCACGCGTGCGAAGCACAATGGAATAGCAGTCCATCGCCTTAACCACTCCTCAACCTCGTCCTGTTTTTACAAACCTGACTGGAAAATCGGACCCAGGTGTATATTCAGAGGATTTACGTAGGCTTCCAAAGGAATGACATGGAAGAGAGTAGGAGGAAAGGACATTTGCAGAGCTACAAGACCCTTGTTGTATAGGGGAATTAGCTCAAATGGTAGAGCGCTCGCTTCGCATGGGAGAGGTAGCGGGATCGTTGCCCGCATTCTCCACAACACTTGACTACTTTAGTTGAGAAAACTTTGTGGAGGTAAGTTTTGCCAAAGCCCTCATTGGACACAAATGGAAACCTGACCGCCTTGAGAATGGGATCTACGTCTGTCCACACACACCCTTTTTTGATTGCTATTGAGACCACAAAAACACACAAAGATTGCCTTTAAACAACAGTGTGGCTTCTGCGTAGGGGTGCACTCAGCTTCGGACTGTCAACACTGGAGATGCATTCTGCCTTATTTTTGGTGGCAATAACTATCTTGTGTGCAGTTTACCCTGTTGTGTCAGCCAAATTCATAGGCTTTTTTGGTATTGCAGAAGGTAGTTTGCAAACAAACCAAAGTACGATGAGGATGGGACTCCAACCCACGCGTGCGAAGCACAATGGAATAGCAGTCCATCGCCTTAACCACTCCTCAACCTCGTCCTGTTTTTACAAACCTGACTGGAAAATCGGACCCAGGTGTATATTCAGAGGATTTACGTAGGCTTCCAAAGGAATGACATGGAAGAGAGTAGGAGGAAAGGACATTTGCAGAGCTACAAGACCCTTGTTGTATAGGGGAATTAGCTCAAATGGTAGAGCGCTCGCTTCGCATGGGAGAGGTAGCGGGATCGTTACCCGCGTTCTCCACAACACTTGACTACTTTAGTTGAGAAAACTTTGTGGAGGTAAGTTTTGCCAAAGCCCTCATTGGACACAAATGGAAACCTGACCGCCTTGAGAATGGGATCTACGTCTGTCCACACACACCCTTTTTTGATTGCTATTGAGACCACAAAAACACACAAAGATTGCCTTTAAACAACAGTGTGGCTTCTGCGTAGGGGTGCACTCAGCTTCGGACTGTCAACACTGGAGATGCATTCTGCCTTATTTTTTGGTGGCAATAACTATCTTGTGTGCAGTTTACCCTGTTGTGTCAGCCAAATTCATAGGCTTTTTTGGTATTGCAGAAGGTAGTTTGCAAACAAACCAAAGTACGATGAGGATGGGACTCCAACCCACGCGTGCGAAGCACAATGGAATAGCAGTCCATCGCCTTAACCACTCCTCAACCTCGTCCTGTTTTTACAAACCTGACTGGAAAATCAGACCCAGGTGTATATTCAGAGGATTTACGTAGGCTTCCAAAGGAATGACATGGAAGAGAGTAGGAGGAAAGGAAATTTGCAGAGCTACAAGACCCTTGTTGTAGAGGGGAATTAGCTCAAATGGTAGAGCGCTCGCTTCGCATGGGAGAGGTAGCGGGATCGTTGCCCGCGTTCTCCACAACACTTGACTACTTTAGTTGAGAAAACTTTGTGGAGGTAAGTTTTGCCAAAGCCCTCATTGGACACAAATGGAAACCTGACCGCCTTGAGAATGGGATCTACGTCTGTCCACACACACCCTTTTTTGATTGCTATTGAGACCACAAAAACACACAAAGATTGCCTTTAAACAACAGTGTGGCTTCTGCGTAGGGGTGCACTCAGCTTCGGACTGTCAACACTGGAGATGCATTCTGCCTTATTTTTTGGTGGCAATAACTATCTTGTGTGCAGTTTACCCTGTTGTGTCAGCCAAATTCATAGGCTTTTTTGGTATTGCAGAAGGTAGTTTGCAAACAAACCAAAGTACGATGAGGATGGGACTCCAACCCACGCGTGCGAAGCACAATGGAATAGCAGTCCATCGCCTTAACCACTCCTCAACCTCGTCCTGTTTTTACAAACCTGACTGGAAAATCGGACCCAGGTGTATATTCAGAGGATTTACGTAGGCTTCCAAAGGAATGACATGGAAGAGAGTAGGAGGAAAGGACATTTGCAGAGCTACAAGACCCTTGTTGTATAGGGGAATTAGCTCAAATGGTAGAGCGCTCGCTTCGCATGGGAGAGGTAGCGGGATCGTTGCCCGCGTTCTCCACAACACTTGACTACTTTAGTTGAGAAAACTTTGTGGAGGTAAGTTTTGCCAAAGCCCTCATTGGACACAAATCGAAACCTGACCGCCTTGAGAATGGGATCTACGTCTGTCCACACACACCCTTTTTTGATTGCTATTGAGACCACAAAAACACACAAAGATTGCCTTTAAACAACAGTGTGGCTTCTGCGTAGGGGTGCACTCAGCTTCGGACTGTCAACACTGGAGATGCATTCTGCCTTATTTTTTGGTGGCAATAACTATCTTGTGTGCAGTTTACCCTGTTGTGTCAGCCAAATTCATAGGCTTTTTTGGTATTGCAGAAGGTAGTTTGCAAACAAACCAAAGTACGATGAGGATGGGACTCCAACCCACGCGTGCGAAGCACAATGGAATAGCAGTCCATCGCCTTAACCACTCCTCAACCTCGTCCTGTTTTTACAAACCTGACTGGAAAATCGGACCCAGGTGTATATTCAGAGGATTTACGTAGGCTTCCAAAGGAATGACATGGAAGAGAGTAGGAGGAAAGGAAATTTGCAGAGCTACAAGACCCTTGTTGTATAGGGGAATTAGCTCAAATGGTAGAGCGCTCGCTTCGCATGGGAGAGGTAGCGGGATCGTTGCCCGCATTCTCCACAACACTTGACTACTTTAGTTGAGAAACTTTGTGGAGGTAAGTTTTGCCAAAGCCCTCATTGGACACAAATGGAAACCTGACCGCCTTGAGAATGGGATCTACGTCTGTCCACACACACCCTTTTTTGATTGCTATTGAGACCACAAAAACACACAAAGATTGCCTTTAAACAACAGTGTGGCTTCTGCGTAGGTGAGCACTCAGCTTCGGACTGTCAACACTGGAGATGCATTCTGCCTTATACTTTGGTGGCAATAACTATCTTGTGTGCAGTTTACCCTGTTGTGTCAGCCAAATTCATAGGCTTTTTTGGTATTGCAGAAGGTAGTTTGCAAACAAACAAAGTACGATGAGGATGGGACTCCAACCCACGCGTGCGAAGCACAATGGAATAGCAGTCCATCGCCTTAACCACTCCTCAACCTCGTCCTGTTTTTACAAACCTGACTGGAAAATCGGACCCAGGTGTATATTCAGAGGATTTACGTAGGCTTCCAAAGGAATGACATGGAAGAGAGTAGGAGGAAAGGAAATTTGCAGAGCTACAAGACCCTTGTTGTATAGGGGAATTAGCTCAAATGGTAGAGCGCTCGCTTCGCATGGGAGAGGTAGCGAGATCGTTACCCGCGTTCTCCACAACACTTGACTACTTTAGTTGAGAAAACTTTGTGGAGGTAAGTTTTGCCAAAGCCCTCATTGGACACAAATGGAAACCTGACCGCCTTGAGAATGGGATCTACGTCTGTCCACACACACCCTTTTTTGATTGCTATTGAGACCACAAAAACACACAAAGATTGCCTTTAAACAACAGTGTGGCTTCTGCGTAGGTGAGCACTCAGCTTCGGACTGTCAACACTGGAGATGCATTCTGCCTTATATTTTGGTGGCAATAACTATCTTGTGTGCAGTTTACCCTGTTGTGTCAGCCAAATTCATAGGCTTTTTTTGGTATTGCAGAAGGTAGTTTGCAAACAAACCAAAGTACGATGAGGATGGGACTCCAACCCACGCGTGCGAAGCACAATGGAATAGCAGTCCATCGCCTTAACCACTCCTCAACCTCGTCCTGTTTTTACAAACCTGACTGGAAAATCGGACCCAGGTGTATATTCAGAGGATTTACGTAGGCTTCCAAAGGAATGACATGGAAGAGAGTAGGAGGAAAGGAAATTTGCAGAGCTACAAGACCCTTGTTGTATAGGGGAATTAGCTCAAATGGTAGAGTGCTCGCTTCGCATGCGAGAGGTAGCGGGATCGATGCCCGCATTCTCCACAACACTTGACTACTTCAGTTGAGAAACTTTGTGGAGGTAAGTTTTGCCAAAGCCCTCATTGGAGACAAATGGAAACCTGACCGCCTTGAGAATGGGATCTACGTCTGTCCACACACACCCTTTTTTGATTGCTATTGAGACCACAAAAACACACAAAGATTGCCTTTAAACAACAGTGTGGCTTCTGCGTAGGGGTGCACTCAGCTTCGGACTGTCAACACTGGAGATGCATTCTGCCTTATTTTTTGGTGGCAATAACTATCTTGTGTGCAGTTTACCCTGTTGTGTCAGCCAAATTCATAGGCTTTTTTGGTATTGCAGAAGGTAGTTTGCAAACAAACCAAAGTACGATGAGGATGGGACTCCAACCCACGCGTGCGAAGCACAATGGAATAGCAGTCCATCGCCTTAACCACTCCTCAACCTCGTCCTGTTTTTACAAACCTGACTGGAAAATCGGACCCAGGTGTATATTCAGAGGATTTACGTAGGCTTCCAAAGGAATGACATGGAAGAGAGTAGGAGGAAAGGACATTTGCAGAGCTACAAGACCCTTGTTGTATAGGGGAATTAGCTCAAATGGTAGAGCGCTTGCTTCGCATGCGAGAGGTAGCGGGATCGATGCCCGCATTCTCCACAGCACTTGATTACTTCAGTTCAGAAATTTTATGGAGGTAAGTTTTGCCAAAGCCCACATTGGAGACTAATCAAAACCTGACCGCTTTGAGAATGGGATCTACGTCTGTCCACACACTCCCTTTTTTGATTGCTATTGAGACCACAAAAACACACAAAGATTGCCTTTAAACAACAGTGTGGCTTCTGCGTAGGTGAGCACTCATCTTCGGACTGTCAACACTGGAGATGCATTCTGCCTTATTTTTGGTGGCAATAACTATCTTGTGTGCAGTTTACCCTGTTGTGTCAGCCAAATTCATAGGCTTTTTTGGTATTGCAGAAGGTAGTTTGCAAACAAACCAAAGTACGATGAGGATGGGACTCCAACCCACGCGTGCGAAGCACAATGGAATAGCAGTCCATCGCCTTAACCACTCCTCAACCTCGTCCTGTTTTTACAAACCTGACTGGAAAATCGGACCCAGGTGTATATTCAGAGGATTAACGTAGGCTTCCAAAGGAATGACATGGAAGAGAGTAGGAGGAAAGGATATTTGCAGAGCTACAAGTCTAGTGTTGTATAGGGGAATTAGCTCAAATGGTAGAGTGCTCGCTTCGCATGCGAGAGGTAGCGGGATCGATGCCCGCATTCTCCACAACACTTGATTACTTCAGTTCAGAAATTTTATGGAGGTAAGTTTTGCAAAGCCCACATTGGAGACTAATCAAAACCTGACCGCTTTGAGAATGGGATCTACGTCTGTCCACACACTCCCTTTTTTGATTGCTATTGAGACCACAAAAACACACAAAGATTGCCTTTAAACAACAGTGTGGCTTCTGCGTAGGTGAGCACTCATCTTCGGACTGTCAACACTGGAGATGCATTCTGCCTTATTTTTTGGTGGCAATAACTATCTTGTGTGCAGTTTACCCTGTTGTGTCAGCCAAATTCATAGGCTTTTTTGGTATTGAGGAAGGTAGTTTGCAAACAAACCAAAGTACGATGAGGATGGGACTCCAACCCACGCGTGCGAAGCACAATGGAATAGCAGTCCATCGCCTTAACCACTCCTCAAAAAATGGGGTAAAAGGGACTGCTACGGTGGGGGAAAGAAAGGAAAGAGAAGGGAAGAAGGGGGAAAAAGAAAAAAAGAGATTTCATAGGACTTCCACACCAATAAACTGATATTTTCAACACAAGTCTTTTCACTTTCAACCTTTCACAAAAGTTAGTTGCACGATAACAAATTCACAGGTAAATTTACCTTTTTTTTATTCTTTCAGGAATACCATCAAACCACTTTAAAAAACTGTTTTTATTCAAAAATAATGTTCTAGACAATACAATAGTTATATACAATAATAACAGCTCTATACAATAAGGTACATATGTCATGGCACACGTTTAAATATGGTGTTTTACTGCCACCTTGTGGTTAATTCTGAGATAGGCAAGCACTAACAGGAAGTTAACGTGCATTCGCAATAGTTGTACTCGTACTCTGTCTTACCGAGAAGTTGATGGTCGCTTACTTAACACGTTCATGCTTGAGAAGGCTTTACTTGTAAGTACACAAAATACTGTATGAGCCACTGTTTGTTTTGTAGTCTGTTTAATGTGATGGAAAACGTTTTTGGGAAACTAGCATCATTAGATTAGATATGAAACCCTGCCTTAATGTAGCGTATTTAGCATTATAGCTAACATTTGCCTGTTAGGCTACATGTACCTTTGTGCAACGTGAACCAATATATTCTTTAATTTGTACTATTTGTTTACTTGCAGTTTTACAAATATCTAGAGGGAAAAACACTTTAATAGAAGAAAAGAAAGAAGTAAACAACAAAGGAAATACACTTCTGCTTCCAAGTCTTTTATTTGCTAGTTTAGCCCTCAGAGTGTTAGCTGTCTGTCAAGTTGGGCAAAGGAGTGCGCAGCTAGGACAGAACAGTAAAAAAGTAACCTGCACGGCTAGCAGAACTACACAGAGAGTGATCTTCAGTCTCGGCTCTTCTCATCGTCTTCACCACTGCTAACGCTCGGCAAACAGCAGTTCAGAACGATGGGGAGCAAGCAAATCAGAGATGAAATAGCAAAGTCAGTTGTCTCCTCATCCAGCAGTAGTTCAATCGGCAGAGTAGCTGAAGCCAGGGCTAAAATGGAGGCAGCCCGTGCACGAGCTCAATATGCTAAAATGGAGTCAGACCTTTTGATAGAGAAAGCACAACTGGACGCTAAATTGAATAACTTGAGACATGATAAGGAGCTGGTAGCAGCCATGGCGGAAGTCACTGCGCTCGAAGCAGCATCCGTAGACGGCGACCGCAATTCAGTCATTCGAGAAGTTGAGAAAAGAACACAGCAGTATGTCTTGCAGCAACAGCAATGGCAACCAACTGAACGCCCTAAGCCAGACACGCCAGAACGCCTTTTCCCAACTGTTCATTTACTGACACCAGGGTCACCCACCAGACAGCGCCTTAGTGCACCCATGGCCCGTTTCGCTGACACAGGATTTGAGAGCAGTATGAGGCCAACACCACCCAGGCACACTGATACTACTACACCTGATCACATTCCTCCAGTGCAATCTCCAACAGGACCAGTGAGGACCTCGCCCAACAGAGACTTCCTACGGCGACCACAAGATGGCGATTCAGGGGTGAGTGATGTAGCAAGATACTTGGCACGCAGAGATCTTATCACCTCAGGCCTCTCAAAGTTTGATGACTGCCCCGAGAATTATTGGGCGTGGAAATCTTCATTCACTAACGCTACAGATGGACTAAATCTCAGCTCAAGTGAAGAGCTTGACTTGCTGTTGAAGTGGTTAGGGCCAGAGTCTGCAAAGCATGTCAAAAGAATAAGAGCTGTGCATGTTACTCTACCTTCCCATGGATTGACAAAGGCTTGGGAGCGTTTAGAAGAATGCTATGGGTCTCCAGAGATAATAGAGAAGTCACTCTTTGACAGACTCACACATTTCCCAAAAGTCAGTAACAAGGACCCAGTGAAGCTGAGAGAGCTCAGCGACCTCGTTAGTGAGATTGATGCAGCTAAAGATGAAGGCTACCTGCCTGGTCTGTGCTATTTAGACACTGCAAGGGGAATTTCCCCGATAATAGACAAACTGCCACACAACCTTCAAGAAAGGTGGCTCTCACAGGGCTTCAAGTACAAATCCACACATAGCGTACCTTTTCCACCGTTTTCATTCTTTTGTGATTTTCTCTCCAAAGAGGCCCGAGCACGCAACGACCCAGGTTTCAGACTCCAAAGTGGCGGCCCAGAATATCCAAAGCCAGACAGCGTTGTTAAGAAGCCGTACAGGAGTTTTGTGTCAGCCCACAAGACGGATTTAACACAAGAGAATGACAAACAGGAAGCTTCAGGTCACCATGCAGGTGATGTGGAGAGGCAGTGCCCCCTTCACAAGAAGCCGCACCCCCTCAAGCGCTGCAGGGGGTTCCGCAGCAAACCCATTGATGAGCGTAAGGCTTTTCTTAAGGACAATGGTGTGTGTTTCAGGTGCTGTGCCTCGACAAACCACATGGCCAAAGACTGTAAGGCCATCGTCAAGTGCAGAGAGTGTGAAAGTGAGCGTCACATCTCTGCTCTTCATCCAGGGCCGCCGCCACCACTTTCTGGCTACGGCGGGGAGAGAGCAGAAGAAACGCCCCAGCCTGCTGTCACTTCCCAGTGCACCGAAGTCTGTGGAGAGGGTCAAAGTTCAAGGTCCTGCTCCAAGATCTGCTTAGTAAAGCTCTACCCCAAAGCAAACCCAGAACAGGTGACAAAAGCATATGCTGTGTTAGATGATCAAAGTAACAGGTCCCTCGCCAGGTCTACCTTCTTTGACATGTACAACGTCCATGGGTCAGACTCACCTTTCACACTCCGCACGTGTGCCGGAACAAGAGAGATGACGGGGAGAAGAGCCACAGGGTTTATCGTGCAGTCACTGGATGGAGCTACAACACTCACACTGCCCACACTAATCGAGTGCAACAACATCCCGAGCGACCGAGCTGAAATACCAACCCCGGAGGCAGCAGCACATCACCCACATCTCAAGTCGATAGCCCACTTCATCCCACCACTGGACCCTGATGCCAAGATCCTCCTCCTGCTGGGTCGTGACCTACTCAGAGTCCACAAGGTGAGAGAACAGCGGAACGGCCCACACGATGCCCCTTATGCGCAGAGAGTAGACCTAGGGTGGGTCATCATCGGAGACGTCTGCTTAGGGAACACTCACAAGCCTGCAGCTATAAAAACCTACCGCACTAACGTCCTCGAGAATGAACGTCCCTCCTTCTTCAGCCCATGTCCGAACAGGCTCCACATCAAAGAGAGGTATGGCTTTCAGTCTGAAAACAGACTCCTCCCAGACACACTTACACCACATGAATGTAATCTGGGAAGCACAATCTTTAATACAACCAAAGATGACAACAAAATAGGGCTCTCTGTCGAAGACAGACTCTTCTTAGAAGTCATGGACAGAGAGATGCACATGGACAGTGCCAACAGCTGAGTGGCACCACTTCCATTCAGAACACCCCGCACACACTTACCTCGCAACCGAGACCAGGCTCTCACACGGCTGGCTTCTCTTCAGCGCACTCTGGAGAGAAGGCCTGAAATGAAAAATCACTTTGTTACTTTCATGCAAAACATCTTTGATCGTGATCATGCTGAGTTAGCCCCTCAACTCCAAGATGGAAAAGAGTGTTGGTATTTACCCATCTTCGGGGTTTACCATCCACAGAAGCCAGGCCAAATCAGAGTGGTCTTTGACTCAAGTGCAAAGTGTCAGGGTGTGTCACTCAACGACGTCCTCCTTTCTGGACCTGACCTTAATAACAGCTTATTAGGAGTTTTGCTGCGCTTCAGGCGTGAGGCCGTAGCAGTCACCGTGGATGTTGAACAGATGTTCCACAGCTTCGTTGTACAAGAAGACCATCGAGACTTCCTCCGCTTCTTCTGGCACAAACACAACGACCCGGCTAAAGACATCTGTGAGTACCGCATGAAGGTTCATGTGTTTGGCAACAACCCATCCCCTTCAGTTGCTATATATGGCCTTCGACGTGCTGCAGCTCACGGCGGGGAGGAGTTCGGGTCGGATGCACAACACTTCGTTGAGAGGGAGTTTTATGTGGATGATGGGCTTTTGTCAAGAGCCACAGTCAGCGAAGCCGTCAATCTGCTAAAGCGCACTCAAGAAATGCTCGCCACATCCAACATTCGACTTCACAAAGTCGCATCTAACAGTAGGGAAGTTATGGAAGCTTTTCCTGCTGAAGACCGCGCCAAAGGGCTCAAGGACCTCAGCTTAGACGCTGTCGCTGATGCAACACCAATTCAGCGAAGCCTCGGCCTGAGGTGGGACATAGTGGAAGACACTTTCACCTTTCAAGTCACTGACACAGTGAAACCCTACACTCGGAGAGGTGTCCTAGCCACCATCAATGGACTCTTTGATCCGTTAGGATTTGCTGCGCCAGTCACTATTCAGGGAAAGATGCTGTTGAGAGAGCTCTCATGCAAAGACCTCGATTGGGACTCTCCTCTACCTGCAGATAGGGAGACTGAATGGAATACTTGGAGAAACTCTCTCAGTGATCTCCAGCAGCTACACATTCAGAGACCGTATGCTGATGCCACTATTTCATCCTCCATAAAGAAGGAGCTACACGTTTTCTCAGACGCCTCAGTGAAAGCTATTGCAGCCGTTGCATACATTAAGACTACTGATACAGAAGAGAAAACTCACTTGACACACGAGGTGCTCTCTACACTCATGTCAGAGGTAACCGCCATTATCAATGCCAGACCACTGTCCCCCATCACGACTGACCCAGACTCTCCTTTACTCCTCACCCCGGCTATGCTCCTCACTCAGAAGGTGTGCACTCCTCTTCCTCCCCCCGGAGGTTTCAATGGAAAAGATCTCCATAAACAACAGTGGAGACAAGTGCAGCGTCTCGCAGACATGTTTTGGAGCAAATGGAGGCGGGAATATATTGGAACACTTCAAAGCCGGAGCAAGTGGCAGACTGATCAACCAAACCTCAAGGTGGGAGATGTGGTGCTGATGAAAGACGGACAATCAATCGCAATGAGTGGCCTATGGGCCTTATCAACAAGACCTTCCCTGACAAGGACAGTAAGGTCAGAAAAGTCGAAATAAAGATCATCAAGAACGGAACAGCCAAGACCTATGAGAGGCCTGTGTCTGAAACAGTGCTTCTTATGGCTTCTGAAGATTGAGCAACACTTCATTGTTTAGAGACTGTAAATTGTGTGTTTCTGTTTTACATGCCATTAGTTTTAATTGTAGTGGTATTTTCTCAAATCCCAGACGGGGAGTGTCATGGCACACGTTTAAATATGGTGTTTTACTGCCACCTTGTGGTTAATTTTGAGATAGGCAAGCACTAACAGGAAGTTAACGTGCATTCGCAATAGTTGTACTCGTACTCTGTCTTACCGAGAAGTTGATGGTCGCTTACTTAACACGTTCATGCTTGAGAAGGCTTTACTTGTAAGTACACAAAATACTGTATGAGCCACTGTTTGTTTTGTAGTCTGTTTAATGTGATGGAAAACGTTTTTGGGAAACTAGCATCATTAGATTAGATATGAAACCCTGCCTTAATGTAGCGTATTTAGCATTATAGCTAACATTTGCCTGTTAGGCTATATGTACCTTTGTGCAACGTGAACCAATATATTCTTTAATTTGTACTATTTGTTTACTTGCAGTTTTACAAATATCTAGAGGGAAAAACACTTCAATAGAAGAAAAGAAAGAAGTAAACAACAAAGGAAATACACTTCTGCTTCCAAGTCTTTTATTTGCTAGTTTAGCCCTCAGAGTGTTAGCTGTCTGTCAAGTTGGGCAAAGGAGCGCGCAGCTAGGACAGAACAACATACAATAATAAAAGTATTATATACATAGTTGCCGATTAATTGTTTGTCCATCGACAAATCGATTGTTTGAGTAGTCGTTGCAGCTTTATAAGCTTTACTGCTTTTCGAGAGTTTTTTTCCATTCTGCAATGGTCTGTCCGGATGCTGGACAGTACCACTTTCCCTTAATGTGGGTATGGCCAGTGCTTTTGTTTTTGCACTTACCACATGTTCCACACTGATAATGGTACCCCTCTTTGATGTGCTGCTTTTTTGGTGGCTCCCCTCTTGCCACACGCTCCTGGTCTTCAAGTGCTGCCCTTTGCAGTCTCCATTTTCGGTGCCGATTTAAGAGGGCTGATGCCTGATCAGATGACGATGCTGTTGCCAGTGCTGATACAGGAGTTGTTGGTAGCAGCTGCGAGGATGAGGCAAGAGATGGGGCTGGTGGAAGAAGACCCTGCGTGTACGAGGATGAGGCAAGAGGTGAGGCTGGTGGAAGAAGACCCTGCGTGTACGAGGATGAGGCAAAAGGTGGGGCTGGTGGAAGAACAACCTGTGTGTACGAGGATGAGGTAGGAGATGGGGCTGCTGGCATATGGTACGGCCATGAGACAGGAGATGGGGCTGGTGGAAGAAGACCCTGCGTTTCAAGGTTTCAAGGTTTCAAGGCTTTATTGGTCATATGCACAGCATATACAACGTATGTGTTGGCAATGAAAATCTTATGTCACATGCTCCTCCAACAACTCCACATACATGGTGCAAATAAGATAAATAAAATAGTGCAAAAAGAGAGAAGAATATTTACAATAACAACAATAAAGATTTGAGGATGTGAAATATATACATATGTGGAATACATTGAAAGTATTTAAACACTTTACACTTTTGAATGAGGAGGTATGGACAGATGCATATATTATGTATAGCAGATTTATATGGCAGATATGTGTAATTTATAGATATGTGTACTACAAACAGATATGTATGGCAGATGTGTATAATATATATATATATATGTATGTACAGTGGGGCAAAAAAGTATTTAGTCAGCCACCAATTGTGCAAGTTCTCCCATTTAAAAAGATGAGAGAGGCCTGTAATTTTTATCATAGGTACACTTCAACTATGAGAGACAGAATGGGGGAAACAATCCAGGAAATCACATTGTAGGATTTTTAATGAATTAATTGGTAAATTCCTCGGTAAAATAAGTATTTGGTCACCTACAAACAAGCAAGATTTCTGGCTCTCAAAGACCTGTAACTTCTTCTTTAAGAGGCTCCTCTGTCCTCCACTCGTTACCTGTATTAATGGCACCTTTTTGAACTCGTTATCAGTATAAAAGACACCTGTCCACAACCTCAAACAGTCATACTCCAAACTCCACTATGGCCAAAACCAAAGAGCTGTCAAAGGAGACCAGAGACAAACAGGCTGGGAAAACTGAATCTGCAATAGGTAAGCAGCTTGGTGTGAAGAAATCAACTGTGGGAGCAATTATTAGAAAATGGAAGACATACAAGACCACTGCTAATCTCCCTCGATCTGGGGCTCCACGCAAGATCTCACCCCGTGGGGTCAAAATGATCACAAGAACGGTGAGCAAAAATCCCAGAACCACACGGGGGGACCTAGTGAATGACCTGCAGAGAGCTGGGACCAAAGTAACAGAGGCTACCATCAGTAACACACTACACCGCCAGGGACTTAAATCCTGCAGTTCCAGACGTGTCCCCCTGCTTAAGCCAGTACATGTCCAGGCCCGTCTGAAGTTTGCTAGAGGGCATTTGGATGATCCAGAAGCGGATTGGGAGAATGTCATATGGTCAGATGAAACCAAAATAGAACTTTTTGGTAAAAACTCAACTCGTGGTGTTTGGAGGAGAAAGAATGCAGAGTTGCATCCAAAGAACACCATACCTACTGTGAAGCATGGGGGTGGAAACATCATGCTTTGGGGCTGTTTTTCTGCAAAGGGACCAGGACGACTGATCCGTGTAAAGGAAAGAATGAATGGGGCCATGTATCGTGAGATTTTGAGTGAAAACCTCCTTCCATCAGCAAGGGCACTGAAGATGAAGCGTGGCTGGGTCTTTCAGCATGACAATGATCCCAAACACACCGCCAGGGCAACGAAGGAGTGGCTTCGTAAGAAGCATTTCAAGGTCCTGGAGTGGCCTAGCCAGTCTCCAGATCTCAACCCCATAGAAAATCTTTGGAGGGAGTTGAAAGTCCGTGTTGCCCAGCGACAGCCCCAAAACATCACTGCTTTAGAGGAGATCTGCATGGAGGAATGGGCCAAAATACCAGCAACAGTGTGTGAAAACCTTGTGAAGACTTACAGAAAACGTTTGACCTCTGTCATTGCCAACAAAGGGTATATAACAAAGTATTGAGATGAACTTTTGTTATTGACCAAATACTTATTTTCCACAATCATTTGAAAATAAATTCTTTAAAAATCAGACAATGTGATTTTCTGGATTTTTTTTCTCATTCTGTCTCTCATAGTTGAGGTATACCTATGATGAAAATGACAGGCCTCTCTCATCTTTTTAAATGGGAGAACTTGCACAATTGGTGGCTGACTAAATACTTTTTTGCCCCACTGTATGTGTGTACTATAAAAAGATGTGAGTAGACATTCACACAGCTCAGGAGTTCAGCAGTCTTATAGCCTGTGGTATAAAACTGTCTCTGAGTCTGGTAGTCTTGGTCCGGATGCTGCGGTACCGGCTGCCAGACGGCAGCAGACAGAACAGACTGTTGCTGGGGTGACTGGGGTCCTTTAATATCCTACCGGCCTTCTTCCTACACCGCTGGGTGTAGAGGTCCTCCATGGATGGCAGCTCCGTCCTGGTGATGTGCTGAGCAGTTTTCACCACCCGTGTACGAGGATGAGGCAAAAGGTGGGGCTGGTGGAAGAACAACCTGCGTGTACAAGGATGAGATAGGAGATGGGGCTGCTGGCATATGGTACGGCCATGAGGCAGGAGATGGGGCTGGTGGATGATGAGCCTGCGCATACAAGGATGAGGCAGGAGAGCCAGGCCATGCATTGTACTACTCAGGAGGACAATGCTGTGCTGAGCCAGTTCGGACACTGTGGCGCCGGTGTATCACTGCCTCGCCCTCACGATTTTCAGGCTCCGGGAATTCCATGATGACATGTTGATGTTCCACAGGGGCAAAAGGGAGCTCTCTGGGTTTTGGCAGAACATCTTTTGCTGCAGAGACTTTCTGGGGAAGCTGTACTCCTTGGAGCAATGAGTCCCGACCTGTCCTCTTCTGCCTCTCATGCAGCCTGGGAAAAATATGTTAAAATGTTTTACTTCCATACAAGCACAATTGCAAAAGGTTTTAGTTGGTCAAAGTCATTTTATGTTATGTTAAAATTATAAAAATATATGTATACATTTCTCAGATGCAGCTGTTAAAAGTGACTGTAGCAAGCCAAAAATGTATCTTACCAAGAAGACACTGTGGTGTTGTTTATAGTAACCAAGGCCAAGTTGGTCTTGTCCTGTATCAACAGGCTGTCTTCGAACAGCTGTTTTATGTGGCAGTATGTCGTCACTATTGACTGTGCAACTGGCAAGGTTTTCCCCTTGCAGTCTTTTGGCCTGTTCCTTGCCAGCTCGTACTCCTTCCAGAGCCTCAGGGAAACGCATTCCGATACCCTGTTTTTATCAGGTCTCTGGGCAGCCTGGCCATGGGTCATGAATAGTCTGAAGGAAAAAGACAATGTGATCAATATTATACAAACACACACCTCCAGTTGATCCCGAAGAACTTCAAAGACTCAAACTCCACCAAGAAAAGTTGTCGTGTTCATCAATTGTACTTGTCCTTCGATGATTTTAATCATGCACGTAGTAGCTTTGTTGAGAATGTTATAATGAGGACTCTTTGCAAAACAACCTTTGTCAAATCATCTGCATACATGCATATGCATGACCTTTGGAAACAGTATACACCGTTGGAAAGTTCAGGGACGTGCTTATCCGAATGTGTTTCCACCTGCCTCTTAGTTTTTGAGTTTATCGATTTGTCAATAAACATCAACTGTTATTTATCAACCCCGGTCTTCTGCGTGACAAGCAGAGATACATGCCACTATTTCCCGGGTTTAAAGGGGAAAAAAAAGAAAATTTCGGGGTCAAAATTGTAGACTTCTTTTCAATATCCGGCGAAGTGCTCTTTGAAAAACCTTTAAAATTTATTAAAAGTTTTTTTTTTCAAAACCAAACCAGTTTTTTTTCCCGGGGCCCTTTTAGTTTAGTTAAATTTTTTTAAAATAAAGAAATTTTACCCCTTTTGTCGGGAACAAGCTTCGCAAACAACGGTTTGATATACAAGGGGGGTTTCTGGCGAACCGGTTTAAAGGTCGTTTTAGCAAAAAAAATGTTCGTCCAAAAACCCAATTGGCCCAAACCTAAGGGGGTCCTTTTTTCCCTTTTTTTGTTCCAAAAAAAACAGGAAAAAGGGGAAAGGCAAATGATAATTTTTAACCGCTGGCCCCCGGTTTTTAAATTTTTGGGAAAACCTTAAATTTAAAACAACACCCAAAATCCCCCAAAACCAAAATTTTTTTGCCCCGGGGAATTTTTTCCCCAAAAACCCAAAAATTTCCCGCTTCTTTGTACTTAAACCCCATTTTTTTTAATTGTAGTTTTAATAGAGGTCTTTGCAAAAAACCTTGTCAAACTTCTATGTATGGGCGTTAAAATTCAGGAACATTAAGGAACTGCTTTACCTAATCTGTTTCCACGGGCCTCTTAGTTTCGGAGTTTGTATCGATTTGTAAAAAAGGACCCAATGTTATATCATCTCCCCTCGGAATGGCTCCTGTCTTCCCGCATGACAAGCAGAGAATTCGCCACATACTAACGAGGGTACTCTGGCTTGAACTCTGGCACGTGGACATAGGTGGCGCCTCTTCGAGACGTCAAGGGCCCATATGGGATAGCATCTGGTTCATAAAACCAAAATGCTATCCTGCTGTCAAGATAGTTCATGACAATGCAGCCGGACTGGATCCAGTTTAAAACTCTCTGTTCTCCAAATAACATGGGGGTCGTAGTGTGGAAATTGAAAAATGAATGTGTATGTTTCATCTACGCTGCACCATGCATTTAATCCTATTCAGCAGTTTCCGTGGTGTAGTGGTCATCACGTTCGCCTAACAAGCGAAAGGTCCCCGGCTCAAAACCGGGCGGAAACAATGCTCTTTGATCCCGAGGAACTTCAAAGGAAAGAAAAGAAAAGTTGTCGTGGTCATGAATTGTACTTGTACTTCGATGATTTCAATCATGCACGTAGTAGCTTTGTAATGATGACTCTTTGCAAAACAACCTTTGTCAAACCTTCTATGTATGGCAGTTTGAAATTTCAAGAACCATTAGGAACTGCTTCATCGAATCTGTTTCCACGGGCCTCTTAGTTTGCGAGTTGATCGATTTGTGAATAAAGACCAGATGTTATTGATCATTCTCCCCGTCGGGGAATCGAACCCCGGTCTTCTGCGTGACAAGCAGAGATACTGTCCACTATACTAACGAGGAGTACTCTGGCGTGAACTCTGGCACGTGGACAGTAGGTGGCGCTCTTCGAGACGTCAATGGTCATATTGGGGATAGCATCTGGGTTCAGTATACCAAATGCTATCCTGCTGTCATGATAGTCCATGACACTGCAGCCGGGACTGAATCCAGTTTAAAATCTCTCTGTGTCTCAGAAATGAACATGTGGTCCATAGTGTGGAAAGTTGACAAATGAATATGAATGTTTCATCTACGCTGCACCATGAATTTAATCTTTTCAGCAGTTTCCGTAGTGTAGTGGTCATCACGTTCGCCTAACACGCGAAAAGTACCCGGCTCAAAACCGGGCGGAAACAGTGCTCTTTGATCCCGAGGAACTTCAAAGGCTCCACTTCCACCAAGAAAAGTTTTCGTGGTCATCAATTGTACTTGTACTTCCATGATTTTAATCATGCACGTAGTAGCTTTGTAATGATGAGTCTTTGCAAAACAACCTTTGTCAAACCTTCTATGTATGGCAGTTTAAAATTTCAAGAACCATTAGGAACTGCTTTACCTAATCTGTTTCCACGGGCCTCTTAGTTTGCGAGTTGATCGATTTGTGAATAAAGACCAGATGTTATTGATCATTCTCCCCGTCGGGGAATCGAACCCCGGTCTTCTGCGTGACAAGCAGAGATACTGTCCACTATACTAACGAGGAGTACTCTGGCGTGAACTCTGGCACGTGGACAGTAGGTGGCGCTCTTCGAGACGTCAATGGTCATATTGGGGATAGCATCTGGGTTCAGTATACCAAATGCTATCCTGCTGTCATGATAGTCCATGACACTGCAGCCGGGACTGATCCAGTTTAAAATCTCTCTGTGTCTCAGAAATGAACATGTGGTCCGTAGTGTGGAAAGTTGACAAATGAATATGAATGTTTCATCTACGCTGCACCATGAATTTAATCTTTTCAGCAGTTTCCGTAGTGTAGTGGTCATCACGTTCGCCTAACACGCGAAAGGTCCCCGGCTCAAAACCGGGCGGAAACAATGCTCTTTGATCCCGAGGAACTTCAAAGGCTCCACTTCCACCAAGAAAAGTTTTCGTGGTCATCAATTGTACTTGTACTTCCATGATTTCAATCATGCACGTAGTAGCTTTGTAATGATGACTCTTTGCAAAACAACCTTTGTCAAACCTTCTATGTATGGCAGTTTAAATTTCAAGAACCATTAGGAACTGCTTTACCTAATCTGTTTCCACGGGCCTCTTAGTTTGCGAGTTGATCGATTTGTGAATAAAGACCAGATGTTATTGATCATTCTCCCCGTCGGGGAATCGAACCCCGGTCTTCTGCGTGACAAGCAGAGATACTGTCCACTATACTAACGAGGAGTAATCTGGCGTGAGCTCTGGCACGTGGACAGTAGGTGGCGCTCTTCGAGACGTCAATGGTCATATTGGGGATAGCATCTGGGTTCAGTATACCAAATGCTATCCTGCTGTCATGATAGTCCATGACACTGCAGCCGGGACTGAATCCAGTTTAAAATCTCTCTGTGTCTCAGAAATGAACATGTGGTCCGTAGTGTGGAAAGTTGACAAATGAATATGAATGTTTCATCTACGCTGCACCATGAATTTAATCCTTTTCAGCAGTTTCCGTAGTGTAGTGGTCATCACGTTCGCCTAACACGCGAAAGGTCCCCGGCTCAAAACCGGGCGGAAACACTGCTCTTTGATCCCGAGGAACTTCAAAGGCACCACTTCCACCAAGAAAAGTTTTCGTGGTCATCAATTGTACTTGTACTTCCATGATTTTAATCATGCACGTATTAGCTTTGTAATGATGACTCTTTGCAAAACAACCTTTGTCAAACTTTCTATGTATGGCAGTTTGAAATTTCAAGAACCATTAGGAACTGCTTTACCGAATCTGTTTCCACGGGCCTCTTAGTTTGCGAGTTGATCGATTTGTGAATAAAGACCAGATGTTATTGATCATTCTCCCCGTCGGGGAATCGAACCCCGGTCTTCTGCGTGACAAGCAGAGATACTGTCCACTATACTAACGAGGAGTAATCTTGCGTGAGCTCTGGCACGTGGACAGTAGGTGGCGCTCTTCGAGACGTCAATGGTCATATTGGGGATAGCATCTGGGTTCAGTATACCAAAAGCTATCCTGCTGTCATGATAGTCCATGACACTGCAGCCGGGACTGAATCCAGTTTAAAATCTCTCTGTTTCTCAGAAATGAACATGTGGTCCATAGTCTGGAAAGTTTACAAATGAATATGTATGTTTCATCTACGCTGCACCATGCATTTAATCCTATTCAGCAGTTTCCGTAGTGTAGTGGTCATCACGTTCGCCTAACAAGCGAAAGGTCCCCGGCTCAAAACCGGGCGGAAACAATGCTCTTTGATCCCGAGGAACTTCAAAGGAAAGAAAAGAAAAGTTGTCGTGGTCATGAATTGTACTTGTACTTCGATGATTTCAATCATGCACGTAGTAGCTTTGTAATGATGACTCTTTGCAAAACAACCTTTGCCAAACCTTCTATGTATGGCAGTTTGAAATTTCAAGAACCATTAGGAACTGCTTCACCGAATCTGTTTCCACGGGCCTCTTAGTTTGCGAGTTGATCGATTTGTGAATAAAGACCAGATGTTATTGATCATTCTCCCCGTCGGGGAATCGAACCCCGGTCTGCTGCGTGACAAGCAGAGATACTGTCCACTATACTAACGAGGAGTACTCTGGCTTGAACTCTGGCACGTGGACAGTAGGTGGCGCTCTTCGACACGTCAATGGTCATACAGGGGATAGCATCTGGGTTCAGTATACCAAATGCTATCCTGCTGTCATGATAGTCCATGACACTGCAGCCGGGACTGAATCCAGTTTAAAATCTCTCTGTGTCTCAGAAATGAACATGTGGTCCGTAGTGTGGAAAGTTGACAAATGAATATGAATGTTTCATCTACGCTGCACCATGAATTTAATCCTTTTCAGCAGTTTCCGTAGTGTAGTGGTCATCACGTTCGCCTAACACGCGAAAGGTCCCCGGCTCAAAACCGGGCGGAAACACTGCTCTTTGATCCCGAGGAACTTCAAAGGCTCCACTTCCACCAAGAAAAGTTTTCGTGGTCATCAATTGTACTTGTACTTCCATGATTTTAATCATGCACGTAGTAGCTTTGTAATGATGACTCTTTGCAAAACAACCTTTGTCAAACCTTCTATGTATGGCAGTTTAAAATCTCAAGAACCATAAGGAACTGCTTTACCTAATCTGTTTCCACGGGCCTCTTAGTTTGCGAGTTGATCGATTTGTGAATAAAGACCAGATGTTATTGATCATTCTCCCCGTCGGGGAATCGAACCCCGGTCTTCTGCGTGACAAGCAGAGATACTGTCCACTATACTAACGAGGAGTAATCTGGCGTGAGATCTGGCACGTGGACAGTAGGTGGCGCTCTTCGAGACGTCAATGGTCATATTGGGGATAGCATCTGGGTTCAGTATACCAAATGTTATCCTGCTGTCATGATAGTCCATGACACTGCAGCCGGGACTGAATCCAGTTTAAAATCTCTCTGTGTCTCAGAAATGAACATGTGGTCCATAGTCTGGAAAGTTGACAAATGAATATGTATGTTTCATCTACGCTGCACCATGCATTTAATCCTTTTCAGCAGTTTCCGTAGTGTAGTGGTCATCACGTTCGCCTAACACGCGAAAGGTCCCCGGCTCAAAACCGGGCGGAAACACTGCTCTTTGATCCCGAGGAACTTCAAAGGCACCACTTCCACCAAGAAAAGTTTTCGTGGTCATCAATTGTACTTGTACTTCCATGATTTCAATCATGCACGTAGTAGCTTTGTAATGATGACTCTTTGCAAAACAACCTTTGTCAAACCTTCTATGTATGGCAGTTTAAATTTCAAGAACCATTAGGAACTGCTTTACCGAATCTGTTTCCACGGGCCTCTTAGTTTGCGAGTTGATCGATTTGTGAATAAAGACCAGATGTTATTGATCATTCTCCCCGTCGGGGAATCGAACCCCGGTCTTCTGCGTGACAAGCAGAGATACTGTCCACTATACTAACGAGGAGTAATCTGGCGTGAGCTCTGGCACGTGGACAGTAGGTGGCGCTCTTCGAGACGTCAATGGTCATATTGGGGATAGCATCTGGGTTCAGTATACCAAATGCTATCCTGCTGTCATGATAGTCCATGACACTGCAGCCGGGACTGAATCCAGTTTAAAATCTCTCTGTGTCTCAGAAATGAACATGTGGTCCATAGTGTGGAAAGTTGACAAATGAATATGAATGTTTCATCTACGCTGCACCATAATTTAATCCTTTTCAGCAGTTTCCGTAGTGTAGTGGTCATCACGTTCGCCTAACACGCGAAAGGTCCCCGGCTCAAAACCGGGCGGAAACACTGCTCTTTGATCCCGAGGAACTTCAAAGGCTCCACTTCCACCAAGAAAAGTTTTCGTGGTCATCAATTGTACTTGTACTTCGATGATTTCAATCATGCACGTAGTAGCTTTGTAATGATGACTCTTTGCAAAACAACCTTTGCCAAACCTTCTATGTATGGCAGTTTGAAATTTCAAGAACCATTAGGAACTGCTTCACCGAATCTGTTTCCACGGGCCTCTTAGTTTGCGAGTTGATCGATTTGTGAATAAAGACCAGATGTTATTGATCATTCTCCCCGTCGGGGAATCGAACCCCGGTCTTCTGCGTGACAAGCAGAGATACTGTCCACTATACTAACGAGGAGTACTCTGGCTTGAACTCTGGCACGTGGACAGTAGGTGGCGCTCTTCGAGACGTCAATGGTCATATAGGGGATAGCATCTGGGTTCAGTATACCAAATGCTATCCTGCTGTCATGATAGTCCATGACACTGCAGCCGGGACTGAATCCAGTTTAAAATCTCTCTGTGTCTCAGAAATGAACATGTGGTCCGTAGTGTGGAAAGTTGACAAATGAATATGAATGTTTCATCTACGCTGCACCATGAATTTAATCCTTTTCAGCAGTTTCCGTAGTGTAGTGGTCATCACGTTCGCCTAACACGCGAAAGGTCCCCGGCTCAAAACCGGGCGGAAACACTGCTCTTTGATCCCGAGGAACTTCAAAGGCTCCACATCACAAGAAAAGTTTTCGTGGTCATCAATTGTACTTGTACTTCGATGATTTAATCATGCACGTAGTAGCTTTGTAATGATGACTCTTTGCAAAACAACCTTTGTCAAACTTCTATGTATGGCAGTTTAAAATCTCAAGAACCATTAGGAACTGCTTTACCTAATCTGTTTCCACGGGCCTCTTAGTTTGCGAGTTGATCGATTTGTGAATAAAGACCAGATGTTATTGATCATTCTCCCCGTCGGGGAATCGAACCCCGGTCTTCTGCGTGACAAGCAGAGATACTGTCCACTATACTAACGAGGAGTAATCTGGCGTGAGCTCTGGCACGTGGACAGTAGGTGGCGCTCTTCGAGACGTCAATGGTCATATTGGGGATAGCATCTGGGTTCAGTATACCAAATGTTATCCTGCTGTCATGATAGTCCATGACACTGCAGCCGGGACTGAATCCAGTTTAAAATCTCTCTGTTTCTCAGAAATGAACATGTGGTCCATAGTCTGGAAAGTTGACAAATGAATATGTATGTTTCATCTACGCTGCACCATGCATTTAATCCTATTCAGCAGTTTCCGTAGTGTAGTGGTCATCACGTTCGCCTAACACGCGAAAGGTCCCCGGCTCAAAACCGGGCGGAAACACTGCTCTTTGATCCCGAGGAACTTCAAAGGCTCCACTTCCACCAAGAAAAGTTGTCGTGGTCATGAATTGTACTTGTACTTCGATGATTTCAATCATGCACGTAGTAGCTTTGTAATGATGACTCTTTGCAAAACAACCTTTGTCAAACCTTCTATGTATGGCAGTTTGAAATTTCAAGAACCATTAGGAACTGCTTTACCGAATCTGTTTCCACGGGCCTCTTAGTTTGCGAGTTGATCGATTTGTGAATAAAGACCAGCTGTATTGATCATTCTCCCCGTCGGGGAATCGAACCCCGGTCTTCTGCGTGACAAGCAGAGATACTGTCCACTATACTAACGAGGAGTACTCTGGCGTGAACTCTGGCACGTGGACAGTAAGTGGCGCTCTTCGAGACGTCAATGGTCATACTGGGGATAGCATCTGGGTTCAGTATACCAAATGCTATCCTGCTGTCATGATAGTCCATGACACTGCAGCCGGGACTGAATCCAGTTTAAAATCTCTCTGTTTCTCAGAAATGAACATGTGGTCCGTAGTGTGGAAAGTTGACAAATGAATATGTATGTTTCATCTACGCTGCACCATGCATTTAATCCTATTCAGCAGTTTCCGTAGTGTAGTGGTCATCACGTTCGCCTAACACGCGAAAGGTCCCCGGCTCAAAACCGGGCGGAAACAATGCTCTTTGATCCCGAGGAACTTCAAAGGAAAGAAAAGAAAAGTTGTCATGGTCATGAATTGTACTTGTACTTCGATGATTTCAATCATGCACGTAGTAGCTTTGTAATGATGACTCTTTGCAAAACAACCTTTGTCAAACCTTCTATGTATGGCAGTTTAAAATTTCAAGAACCATTAGGAACTGCTTTACCTAATCTGTTTCCACGGGCCTCTTAGTTTGCGAGTTGATCGATTTGTGAATAAAGACGAGATGTTATTGATCATTCTCCCCGTCGGGGAATCGAACCCCGGTCTTCTGCGTGACAAGCAGAGATACTGTCCACTATACTAACGAGGAGTAATCTGGCATGAGCTCTGGCACGTGGACAGTAGGTGGCGCTCTTCGAGACGTCAATGGTCATATTGGGGATAGCATCTGGGTTCAGTATACCAAATGCTATCCTGCTGTCATGATAGTCCATGACACTGCAGCCGGGACTGAATCCAGTTTAAAATCTCTCTGTGTCTCAGAAATGAACATGTGGTCCGTAGTGTGGAAAGTTGACAAATGAATATGAATGTTTCATCTACGCTGCACCATGAATTTAATCCTTTTCAGTAGTGTAGTGGTCATCACGTTCGCCTAACACGCGAAAGGTCCCCGGCTCAAAACCGGGTGGAAACACTGCTCTTTGATCCCGAGGAACTTCAAAGGCTCCACATCCACCAAGAAAAGTTTTCGTGGTCATCAATTGTACTTGTACTTTGATGATTTTAATCATGCACGTAGTAGCTTTGTAATGATGACTCTTTGCAAAACAACCTTTGTCAAACCTTCTATGTATGGCAGTTTGAAATTTCAAGAACCATTAGGAACTGCTTTACCGAATCTGTTTCCACGCGCCTCTTAGTTTGCGAGTTGATCGATTTGTGAATAAAGACCAGATGTTATTGATCATTCTCCCCGTCGGGGAATCGAACCCCGGTCTTCTGCGTGACAAGCAGAGATACTGTCCACTATACTAACGAGGAGTACTCTGGCGTGAACTCTGGCACGTGGACAGTAGGTGGCGCTCTTCGAGACGTCAACGGTCATATAGGGGATAGCATCTGGGTTCAGTATACCAAATGCTATCCTGCTGTCATGAAAGTCCATGACACTGCAGCCGGGACTGAATCCAGTTTAAAATCTCTCTGTGTCTCAGAAATGAACATGTGGTCCGTAGTGTGGAAAGTTGACAAATGAATATGTATGTTTCATCTACGCTGCACCATGCATTTAATCTTATTCAGCAGTTTCCGTAGTGTAGTGGTCATCACGTTCGCCTAACACGCGAAAGGTCCCCGGCTCAAAACCGGCGGAAACAGTGCTCTTTGATCCCGAGGAACTTCAAAGGCTCCATATCCACCAAGAAAAGTTTTCGTGGTCATCAATTGTACTTGTACTTCGATGATTTCAATCATGCATGTGGTAGCTTTGTAATGATGACTCTTTGCAAAACAACCTTTGTCAAACCTTCTATGTATGGCAGTTTGAAATTTCAAGAACCATTAGGAACTGCTTTACCGAATCTGTTTCCACGGGCCTCTTAGTTTGCGAGTTGATCGATGTGTGAATAAAGACCAGATGTTATTGATCATTCTCCCCGTCTGGGAATCGAACCCCGGTCTTCTGCGTGACAAGCAGAGATACTGTCCACTATATTAACGAGGAGTAATCTGGCGTGAACTCTGGCACGTGGACAGTAGGTGGCGCTCTTCGAGACGTCAATGCTCATATTGGGGATAGCATCTGGGTTCAGTATACCAAATGCTATCCTGCTGTCATGATAGTCCATGACACTGCAGATCACTGGGCGGAAACACTGTTCTTTGATCCCGAAGAACTTCAAAGACTCAAACACCACCAAGAAAAGTTGCCATGGTCATCGATTGTACTTTTTCATTCGATGATTTTAAGCATGCACGTAGTACGTTTGTCATGAAAGTTATACTGAGGACTCTTTGCAAATGAACCTTTGTCAAACCGTCTATGTATGGCGGTTGGAAACGGCATACACCATTGGGAACTGCTTTTCCGAATCTGTTTCCACAAGCCTCTTAGTTTGCGAGTTGATCGATGTGTGAATAAAGACCAGATGTTATTGATCATTCTCCCCGTCGGGGAATCGAACCCCGCTGTCATAATAGTCCAAAAAAATACAGCTTGGACTGAATCCAGTTTAAAATCTCTCTGAGTCTCAGTATCACCGTGTGGTCCGTAGTTTGGAAAGTTGTCTTCGGTCTTCTGCGTGACAAGCAGAGATACTGTCCACTATACTAACGAGCAGTACTCTGGCGTGAACTCTGGCACGTGGACAGTAGGTGGCGCTCTTCGAGACGTCAACGGTCATATTGGGGATAGCATCTGGGTTCAGTATACCAAATGCTATCCTGCTGTCATGATAGTCCATGACACTGCAGCCGGGACTGAATCCAGTTTAAAATCTCTCTGTGTCTCAGAAATGAACATGTGGTCCGTAGTGTGGAAAGTTAACAAATGAATATGAATGTTTCATCTACGCTGCACCATGAATTTAATCCTTTTCAGCAGTTTCCGTAGTGTAGTGGTCATCACGTTCGCCTTCTCCATGGTTTCTCTGAACTTCTCCCACACCCGCTGCTTTGCCTCGGCCACAGTTGAGGCTGTTGCCCTTCGTGCCTGTCGATACCTTGCAACTGCGTCAGGAGTACCCAGGGATAACATATCCCAAAAGGCCTCCTTCTTCAGTCGGACGGCTTCCCTGACCACCTGTGTCCACCAGGAGGTTCGAGGGTTACCGCCCTTTGAGGCACCTAAGACCTTGAGACCACAGCTCCCCGCCGCAGCTTCGACAATAGAGGCTTTGAACACCGCCCACTCTGGTTCAATGTCCCAGCCTCCACAGGGATGCCTGAAAAGCTTCGCCGGAGGTGTGAGTTGAAGGCCTCCTGAACTTGGGATTCCTCCAGACGTTCCCAGTTCACCCGCACTACACGTTTGGGCTTACCAGGTCTGTACAGAGGCTTCCCTCGCCACTCGACCCAACTCACCACCAGATGGTGATCAGTTGACAACTCCCCCCCTCTCTTCACCCGAGTGTCCAAAACATGCGGCCTCAGTCCGATGATATGATAACAAAATCGATCATGGACCTTCTGCCTAGGGTGCTCTGGTACCACGTACACTTATGAGCATCCTTATGTTCGAACATGGTGTTTGTTATGGCCAATCCATGACTAGCACAGAAGTCTAGTAACAAACCACCACTCCGGTTCAGGTCAGGGGGGCCGTTCCTACCAATCACGCCCCTCCAAGTGTCTCCATCATTGCCCGCGTGTGCATTGAAGTCTCCCAGCAAGACTGAGGAGTCCCCTTCAGGAGCCCCATACAGGACTTCTTTCAGGGTCTCCAAGAAGGCTGAATACTCTGAACTGCTGTTTGGTGCATAAGCACACACAACAGTCAGAGTTTTCCCCCCCATGACCCGCAGGCGTAGGGAGGCGACCCTCTCGTCCACTGGGGTAAACTCCACCAAAGCGGCACTCAACCGGGGGCTTGTGAGTATCCCCACACCCGCTCACACCTTGGGCAACTCCGGAGAAGAATAGAGTCCAACCCCTATCAAGAAGTAAGGTTCCAGAGCCGACGCTGTGTGTAGAGGTGAGCCCCACCAGATCCAACTGGTAACGCTCCACCTCCCGCACAAGCTCCGGCTCCTTCCCCCCCAGAGAGGTGACATTACACGTCCCCAAAGCCAGCTTCTCCCTCCTGAATCTGGTCCGTCGAGACCCTCTGCTTTCACTGCCACCCTTCTGGCAGCGCACCTGACCCCATCGCTGTTACCCGTAGGTGGTGGGCCGTGGACGGGGAAGCGGAGGTGTTGCCCACGTTGCTTATTTGGGCTGTGACCGGCCAGGCTCCTTGGCAAGCCCGGCCACCACACGCTCGTTGATGAGTCCTCCTTCTGGGCCTGGCTCCAGAAGGGGCCCCCAGGCTTCCTCCGAATCTAAATATATGCATATTGTTATAATTCAAATTTCATTATGACTGAGAGCTTACAGGCAGCTGTTGGTACTGGCTGGCAGACAGACAATGGATCTAGGCTGGTATTTGCAGTGAGTGACTGATGAGTGTGTGTGTGTGTGTGTGTGTGTGTGTGTGTGTGTGTGTGTGTGTGTGTGTGTGTGTGTGTGTGTGTGTGTGTGTGTGTGTTTGTGTGTTACATTTTTAAAAAGTATGTCATCTGTACGTTCTTGTCACATTATGCCACGTTGTAATTTGAATTAAAACTAATACTATAAGATATCATGAACACTGTTATGCTCATCATGACAGAGATCATAAAATACAAAACAATAGACACACGTCATATTTAACTGACGTTGTTTTAAATGATACTCCGAGGTAAGGATTTCTCATTTTGTTAATTGGCTGTTACCTCGACTCCTCTATCCTGGAGTCTTTTCCTCACCTCCTCTGCTCGCATCTCAGAAGCAAGGAGAGGAGGCGAGGAAAGGATTCAAGGATATACCAACTGAGAAATTAAAAGAGCGGCAAGTATGGTGGCAACCTCTCATATAGAATAAAGTACCACATTCCAACAACTTGAATTTTGGTTTTATTTGGGTATCAGAAAAAATAATATAAGACTTTATTTACCCTGATGGAAATTGCTGTGCAGCAGATGCAATACAAAGTGGGAAGAGTGCAAATATATCAAGATTCAAGAGACTTTATGTATTCCAAGGGAAATGAAGGTGCAACAGTTCAATACAAAGAAGAAAGGAGAAATATACACCAAATATTATTAAATATAAACTAGAATAACTAAGCATAAACTACATACAACTAAATGTATCAACAGTAAGAGCAGTATTACAAATATGAAATAGTTTACAGTAACTACGTAGGTATATACAATATACAACAATACATATAGTGCAATTGGCAGTACAGTAATAAAATAACTAATAAATCACCAAGTTTTGTTCCAGTAATAAATAATACATTACTACACAAACATTCTAAAGGCCACATAGCTGTCTCACTGCAGCAATCTCGGTCAACATAAATGACATCTGGCTCTGGCTCACCACCGTCCTGGTAGCGTTTGACGATGCCTTGACACAAGTCCTCTAGACCAGCTCCCTCACCAGTGGTTAGGACACAGTTCAGTACCCCACCACATGTGTTACTGACGTTTGTCATCCATGTAGCTGTGTCTGAAATGCCACCAGCGAGTTTCTTTGTGATCTATATAAATAACAAGAAACATCAGTATAACAACATAATCAAGTATAATTCATGACCATCAATGAAAACAGAGATTTGTCAAAAGTTTACAAAGATGTTCCTGCTCCTTTTTTGTGGAGTCAAGCTTTAAGATCCTGCCATATGTTGAAATGATGACACCCTTCATCTCATCCAGATGACCCAGGATGTTCTGCCCTCGCTGTTGTTATGAGTACAGTTATGCAGATAGATAACTCCTCAACAAGTGGCAAGCGTTTATCTTCTTTAATAAGATGTTTACATCCACAAGTCAACAGAGTAAAACTGAAAGAAACACAATATACATAGGAATTAGCCACTTAGCTGTGATTCAAAAATATACATACAACGGCTCATTACATCACAAAATATCCACATGAATATATGTTTACATGCAAAAGTGCTGTGTAATACACATTACAAAACATGTACTGACCATGCATCTAACATATCACTGAATAACAATCTACTTAACATAGAAACATCTAAATAAACATAGATATCCACTTATGAATATGTAAAGAACCAAAAATACTTACAGACAATGCTTTCCACAACATAGCAAAGAAGGATGGATGCAGATTCAAACTTTAATATACTCATCTGTCCCTGTCAACCATTACTCACATGTGGGTATCACTTCCTATGTTCAGGTACAGACAGGTATTCAATGGAGCGCCTTGCCCACTCCTCGCTGTGAACTTCCTCCATTGCTTGTTGCATATAACTGGAGCAGTTTCCTGCAGTTCGTGGTTTGAGCATGATCACACACTTCCTGTCCAGAGCCAGCTGTGTGGTGAGAACAGCAGGGAACCTGTTTCTGTGGGCAGGTTCCAACTGACTCAACAAATCTGTACTCCAAGGACAGACAGGGATCATGCACTTACTGCACCGAGGATAGTCCCTACCGACCAAGTAGTATCTGGAGTCAAGGTCGATGACTTCCCGTACCTTCGTGTAGATCCCGGAGAGGTGCATCTTGTTGCTGCACTGATGGCACTTCAACGGAATACCCCACATCCGCATCGGTGCCCACAGAAACATCCGCTGCCTGAAGTAGGTCATGGGATCAGGTGGAGCAGTTGTCGGCTTTGGCGGATTGGTTGGATGGAATCAGTTTTGGGAAAACTGTTGCCTAAGCTGTCCAGTGTGGTCGTATAGACACTGGGCAATCCACTCCTGGTCGGCTGGCTTGATGACCCGCATGAATTGTTTGGGGAGAAAACTTAGCCAATTTACTTCTGGCAGCCTCAGGTGGACAACATATGGAGATGTGGGAGGAGGAGGTGGTTGTGGTTGTCTTGGTGGATGAAGTTGTCGTGGTGGAGGAGGTTGTTGTTGTGGTGGTGGTGGTGGTGGTGGTGGTGGTGGTGGTGGAGGGGTTTGTTGTGGTGGATCCCCACTCCTTCTGCTGGTGCCTGAAAGATAGCATTCTTCAATGTGGTGGAACAGCTCAACTGCACCCATGTTTTGTTTTTTCACGCTGCTCACGATATTTGTCTACATGAAAGTCAGACAAATGTTCAGAAAACTGTTCAACATAAATGTCCTTGCTACAAAGAGAGCGTTTTATCTGCCCTGTCTGACTGCTTGAGATGCTCTAAGCTGGTGGACTCCCTGCACTTGATCTGCTCTGTGTGGCGGGGACTGTCTGCATCCTCCCTGCACTTGAGCTGCTCTGTGTGGCGGGGTCTGACGGTGGCATCCCTGCACCTGAGCTGCTCTGTGTGGCGGGGTCTGACGGTGGCATCCCTGCACTTGAGCTGCTCTGTGCCTCTGTTTGCAGACTCTCTGAAAATACATTTTTAACTTTGTTGTTAACAATAGTAAAACAATCCAAGCACAACTAATGGGGAAATAATGCATTTTCCTGTACAGATATTTATGCCTATTGGAAAATCTAATACACAATGGTTCATGGCAAGCAACACCAGCACAGGTTTAACTAAATTAAATATAATCATTACTCACCTTATGATATCCACATTTGCAGAGGATTCTTTTGCAGAAGATGCCATACTCACGGACTTGGTAGTTGTATATAGGAGTTGTTTTTTTTTTTATTTCACTATATTTGACACTTTTAGTTACTAGTTTTACTTTGCAGATATAGATTGTAAATACAAAATATAAATCAACTAATAAATTAGGATGTATTCTTATAGATGAATCTACCCAGCAGTATATAAAGCAATTAAAATGAGCCCCACCTTTACCAGCTGCAGCATTAAAGTGATGAACACATTAATGCATCAATAATTAAAATATAATAATATAATATAAATGATTCTGAAATGGGCCCTTCTGCATAATGAGTATTTTTACTTTTGGTACTTTAAGTAAAAATATATTTGATGCTAATACTTAATTACTTTTGCTTAAATAAGATTTTGAATGCAGGTATGCTGGGATAAATATTGAATGACTATAGTAACATGTTACTTTATATACATAAGTTAGGACGGATATGTACAGCATGTACAGCGGTTTAACTGTAACGATAACATTACTGTATATAAGAAAAGATTAGCCACGTCTTTGCGCATCGGTAGCGGTCGTCGTATAATCTTACACCGCTTTCTTTTAAACATTAATTCATTCATTTATACATTTCCGAAGAGCACACAGCAACAACAAACACAAATCAACAGAGAAAAAAACCACTCGGAATGAACCTGTAGCCACTAACGTTAGATGTTTGAATAGTTTACGTTACCAAAAAAACGCCATTTTCAATTTTCAGTTACTGTAAATTACAGTTATCGCATTATTAGTACTAACGTTATACGCTCACAATTAATGAAGGCATTTTACAATCAAGACCAGACACTTTGTAGACTTATAACTATATAGATATATTGTTAGAAATAATCAATATTTTAGAGCGGAACTTTAAAAGATAATTCACTGTTTCTGGACGGATCATATTTGTCCATTTCCGGTAGTATTACAGGATGTTGTTTTTAGCCTCAGATAGCATAAAGCTAATATTGTTTTGTATATATGAGTAGAGGGAGAAGGACCAGTGGAGTTACATACTAAACACACCGCCTCTACCTCTCACTCATTGATGCTGCAATGATACTGTTGCATGTTTAATAACTGATAAACCTCAGAAGAATTGCATAATAGAATATCGTAGATGAGAGCTCCAGGACTTCGCTAACAAGATGGCGACGGAGACGTCATAAGAGGACCCGCCCCCGACGACGTCAGCCTATAGAGGAGGATCCAGCCCCCCCCCCCCTACCAACCAATGAGAGCACGAGAGCGGGGCGCGTCTGATTTTGAAGTTGTTTATTGTATGGTCGGAAAGGGGTGGTTCTATAAAACATGTTTGGATTGTGAAATCGAGCTCTCTTTTGTTCCGGACCGCCAGACAGTAACTACTGATGAGCTCCACTCAGTGGCCTGTGGACGCGTGTCCCGGGCTATTGAGCCACAGCTGTGAAACTTTTGTAAAACCTACTGCTGCATCCTTTTATTAAACACTCCTTTTATAACTTTTAAGGGAGTTTTGCTTTCTTTCTTTTAAACCGACTCCTGGGCTTCAAATAAACGAACATTTCTTACAATATATATATATTATTAGATAATTAACAGATTACTAACGTTATGTAGCATTAGCTAACGTTGACAGCGGGACAAGACAAGCAGACAACTATGGTGGCAGTGTCAATATCACTTTCAAGCCTGGCTACCAAATAAATACTATTTCGAAAATTCCTAAATAATAAAGTTCATAATAGTTTCCTCGTAAATACCGCTTTCGTTGTGTTTCTTCTCTTTCTGCCGCTGTCGAAGTAGGCGTGACTGTTGTCCTTGTCCCTGTCACGTGACATGTCACTGCTCTTTTCATTGGCCTGTTAGGACTTGGGTCAGTCGATTAGGAATTGATCGGAGTTGCTCGCATTTGTTAGGACTTATTAGGAGCTGTTAGGAATTGTGTAACTGTTGCTGTATAATTTGTTAAGGGTTTCCGATAGTAAATGATTTCATGTGTAGGACTTTTATTTTGAAGCCTCGGCGGAGCCAGGAGAGAGCTCGAAATAGAGACAGAGAAGATGTACGTACTGTAGTGACACACACGTTTAAGAGTTATAAGAGGTCATTATAAGATTAGTTAATGCCTTTTGGAGGATAAAAGTGTTATAAAAGAAGAAGATTTCCTTTCTGTGCATGCAGCCAAAGAGTTTTCATGGTTGGATGGGGAGAAGACTTCATAAAACCCGTTTATAAGAAAACCACTGGTGTCTGACTGTGCTTGGGAGGGAGTCATAGTGAAAACTCTGACTGTTCGTCGACGCGAGTGGGCGAAGCAGCAAGAAGTCCCAAGACTAGCAAACTAATCTCAATGTGGTGGCTACGGTGGCTACGGTGCTTGGAACGTTCGTCGAAGGACTGGCAGATGAGTCGATATCACGCACTTTCACACAGTTGAAGACGCACACACACACTCATTTAGCAATCGTTTATATGCAATGCCATAAGAACTTGGACACTAATAAGAGTGGGCTAAGAAGAGGGCTTTACAAAGTTTGCTTAAATGTTTATTTGGATGCTAACATTGAAGCACTGTTGTGTGAGTGGTAAATGCAACTTATTTGTTCAGCAAGTTCAACTGAATCTTGCCATTTACTGTATAGCCAGGTTTAAGAAGCTAAAGGCTTGAAGTTGTATGCTTCATACTTTTTCGTTTTGAATTTCTAATATACAAATTTAAAGTGTGTGTAAAGTGGTAATACTAAGTGAAGGCTATTTGCCATTTGATATTTAAGTTCTCAATTAGTGTTCCAAGGGAACCAAGGTTTATTTGTACATTTTCTAAGTGCATTTTGAGTTATTTAGGTGTAAAATACCCACTGACTTTACTGCTATTTATGATCATAGCTAATGATTATTTTTTCAGTTTAAATATTAAGACACTGCAGGTACACACATTTTATACATATTTGAGTAAGCTTTAGCAATTCATCTAGACATTTATTATACTTCTGAGTTTTAGTTTTATTTACAATTTACATGTAAACTGTTCAAGACATTTTGATAATGGCAGAGGGTAGTGAGTCTCCAATCCAGGTAAGGGATAATGTTAGGGATAGTGAGAATGAGCCAGCCAAAGATCAAGCTAGAGACACTGAAGCTCAGCAAGAGGAAGTGCATCAGCCAAGACGCGGTGAACGAGTCCGTAATCTAACAGAGAAAGGCAAAGAAATGCAAGATACCAAAATTAAAGCACTGCAACAAAGATTTAATTACATTAACCAAAAATGGAGAACACAAGTTAAACAAGCTAAGCAAGCATTATCACAATTATCAGATTCATTAGAAGACAGTCTGCTTCATGATATCATTGGTGACGTCAGAGGCCTTTGTGCAGATGTCCAGCGTGCTTATGAAGAGCTGCGCGGAGTTACAACACCAGACCAAGACACACGTCGAAGAGTGGATTTGTGTGTAGAGATTTCCAGCTTCATCGTGTCCAAAGCCTCAAATCGGTTTAGTGGGAAGACGCCAGAGGGAGAAGAACAAGGTTGGCCAGATGCAGGCTCTCTTTGGGACTCAAGCATTAGCGAATTCGGAACTGTCCCCTCTATCTTAAAGGTTGCCTCAGTGCATTCAAATAGGTCTTCTGTGAAACATCAAGAAGCTGCCGCTGACGCTGCTGCAAGCCAAGCTGTTCTGGAAGTGTTGCAAGAACAAGAAAAAGAACAGTTGGAAATACAGCGCCTGGAGGAAGAGGTTAAAAGGAAGATTGCTGCTCAAGAGGCCGCAGCTCTAAAGCGTCGCTTAGAACAAGAAGCAGAAGAGGTGAAGCGAAGAATAAAGAAAGAAGAAGAGGATGCTGAAATGAAAGCTAAGCTGGAAGAAGAGCATATGGCTATACAAAGAACTCTTGAGGAAAGACGGAGAAGAATAAAGCAGTTGGAGGCCATGAAGGAGCTCAGTGCAGCGCAAGCAAGAATGCAAGTGTACAATCAAGAGCCAAAAGACATCCTAGGCCATCGGTTGGTTGCAGATAACCAGCCACGGAGCCCCCCAAGACACCTGCCCCTGCCTGTGTTTCCTGCCCCTCAAGCCGTCACTTCCTCCACGAGTGAAAGCACACAAGAGCTTGTCAAGATCCTGGCAGATGCTTTAAGTGCCAACAGAATACCAGTTCCTGAACCATCAGTATTCAGTGGCGATCCATTGATATACAGTGACTGGAAGCTTTCTTTCCAAACTTTGATAGACCAGAAGAATATTAATGAGAAAGAGAAGATATACTACCTCCGTAGATATGTAAGTGGACAAGCCAAGAGTGCACTAGATGGGTACTTCCTACTTGGGACTGAATCTGCCTATGTGTCTGCATGGAAGCTTTTGGAGGAAAGATATGGAGACCCATTTACAGTTGCAAAGGCATACAGAGACAAACTCCAAGCATGGCCCAGGATCGGCACAAAAGAGAGCTTTGAGCTCAGAGAGTTTGTTGATTTTCTCAGAAGTTGCGAGGCTGCCATGGTCCACATCAAAGCATTGGAGATTCTAAATGACTGCAATGAAAACAGAAAAATACTGTCAAAATTACCAGACTGGTTAACTGCAAGATGGAATCGGAAGGTCATAGAAGTTGACGAGAAAAGCAGCAAGTTCCCCTCCTTTAGTCAGTTTGTTGAATTTCTGATAAGAGAAGCGAAAATTGCGTGCAACCCGGTTACATCATTGCACTCACTGAAACAAGGTGAAATTGAAAAGCCAAAACAACAAAGATATCAAAGTATTACAGCAAAGACACTGACTACAAGCTCCAATGAAGAGACTGTGCAAACCTGCACTTTCTGTGAGAAGATTGGGCACACTGCTCAAATGCAGGAAGTTTGTGGAAAAAGCAATCTCAGACAGAGTCAAGTTTGTCCAAGCTGAAAAGCTGTGCTTCGGTTGCCTTAAGCCCGGTCACCTCTCAAAGAGTTGCAACAAAAGGAGCATTTGCGACACATGCAACAAGCGCCATCCTACTTGTCTGCATGAGGAAAGAGACAGAGCACCACAAGTCAAGCAAAGCTTAAGCCAAGACAGGTCAACTACACATCAGGAAAGGAGTAGGGAAAGGCCCCAAGCCACACAACATGAAACAGTGGCAGTAGCTACATCAAATAGAGTAATCCTTGATGAAACTAACAAACAAACGTCTGCAATAATTCCAGTCTGGCTGTCATCTGCAGCTCAACCAGCACAAGAAGTACTTACATATGCTCTTTTGGATTCACAAAGTGACACAACCTTTGTTCTCAGTGAAGTAGCTAATGCTTTGGAGGCCGACAAAGAGCAAGTCAAGTTAAAACTTTCTACAATGACTTCAAGAACAACACTGGTAAGCTCTCAGAGAGTAAACAACCTTCAAGTCCGTGGCTTTTACTCCAACAAGAAGATCTATTTACCACCAACCTACACACGTGACTTCATTCCCGCCAACAGAACTCACATTCCAACAGCTAAAACTGCCAAAGCTTGGTCCCATCTAGAACACCTCCAAGATGATGTGGCACCTTTACAAGACTGTGAAGTAGGTCTGCTCATTGGGTACAACTGCTCACAAGCCTTACTCCCACGAGAAGTTGTTTCTGGCAAAGAAAATGAGCCTTATGCACAGCGCACAGACCTTGGGTGGAGCATTGTCGGCCATGGGAAAGCCTCTGTAGATTATGGAGATGCCATCGGAATCAGCCATCACATAGTAGTGAGGCAAGTGACACCAGGAGTTAACCCCTCCGTCAGTCTGAAAACAGAAGTACACTATGTGAATAGAACCAAAGTCAAAGAAGTCACCCCCTCAGACATCCTAAAGGTCCTCGAGTCAGACTTCTCAGAAAGAGCTGGAGAAGAGGATCCTGTGTCTCAAGACGATCTCAAGTTCCTGTCAACGATAAGAGAAAACATTACACAAAAGGAGGATGGACACTACGAAATGCCATTACCGTTCAAACAGGAAAGACCGAAACTACCGAACAACAAGATATGTGCAACACATCGTCTAAATTGTCTTCAAAAGAGACTAATGAAGAATGAAGCTTACTGCAAGGATTACGTGAACTTCATGAACGACATCATTTCACGTGGCGATGCAGAGAAAGTGCCTGAGGAGGAAATTGACAACACCCCGGCTTGGTATATTCCACACCATGGAGTTTATCATCCGCAAAAACCAGGGAAAATTCGTGTTGTATTTGATTGTTCTGCCAAATTTCAAGAAACTTCTCTTAACGATCATCTACTCACCGGACCTGACCTGACAAACATGTTAGTGGGTGTCCTGTGTAGATTCCGAAAAGGCTCGATCGCAGTGATGTGTGACATCGAAAGGATGTTTCATCAGTTTCATGTGAAAATGGAAGACCAAGATTACTTAAGATTCCTATGGTGGGAGCATGGCAATCTGGAAACCACACCCTCAACCTACAGAATGAAAGTCCACAATCATTCTTCCTCCACCTGGAGAATTTATCAAGGAAGATCTTTATCTTCAAAAGAGGTGGCGTCGAGTCCAATATTTAGCCAATGAATTTTGGATTAGATGGAAAAAGGAATATCTTTTGAGTTTACAACCAAGACAGAAGTGACAAAAGAACAGAAGAAACCTAAAAGTGAACGACATTGTGCTTTTGCAAGATGATCAAGCCCCACGTAATGAATGGAAGCTGGCCAGAGTAACAGAAGTTTATCCAGGGTCAGATGATAGGGTTAGAAAGGTCAGATTGTTAGTTAGTGACACTACATTCAATTTAAAGGGTAAATCCACAACTAAGACAGTTTTCTTAGAGAGACCTGTGCATAAGTTGGTCACTCTGCTTGAAGCAGAACAGGTTTAATATTTCTAATTTTTATCTTCATTATATGTAAGAAGTATAATGTTTATCTTTGCATTTTGTGCAAGAGGTTTAATGTTTATCCTGACATTCCATATGTGGTTAATAACAGGAAATGTTTAATGTTTATTCTGACATTCCATATTTGTGGTTAATAACAGGAAATGTTTAATGTAAAGGTCAAAGTGTAACAATATGTGTAAGGAAATCTCACAGTATGGTTGTGTGATTTGGTGGGAGTGTAACTGTTGCTGTATAATTTGTTAAGGGTTTCCGATAGTAAATGATTTCATGTGTAGGACTTTTATTTTGAAGCCTCGGCGGAGCCAGGAGAGAGCTCGAAATAGAGACAGAGAAGATGTACGTACTGTAGTGACACACACGTTTAAGAGTTATAAGAGGTCATTATAAGATTAGTTAATGCCTTTTGGAGGATAAAAGTGTTATAAAAGAAGAAGATTTCCTTTCTGTGCATGCAGCCAAAGAGTTTTCATGGTTGGATGGGGAGAAGACTTCATAAAACCCGTTTATAAGAAAACCACTGGTGTCTGACTGTGCTTGGGAGGGAGTCACAAATTGAGTTAGCAGGCCAATTGCTGGAGGGTAGAACAAAGTTTAAGTATCGTACAAATGGAATTAAGCGTTATTTTTTTTGCCTTGCCTTTGTGATCCATGCTACATAATTTTTCAATACTTTTACGCATTAACCCGTACAACAGAGACATCCTTTGACTGTGACCGGAAATATCTGCTGGAGACGCCGGGGATTGAACCCGGGACCTCATACATGCAAAGCATGCGCTCTACCACTTCAATTGTTTTCTCTTTCTTTCTGACGCTTAGATAAAGGAAGAGATCAGCATGATACACGTTAAGTTAATTGCGCACATGCTAACCTCTAAATTGGAAGTGTGATGCCTTGTAATCCATTCTCAGCCCCGGCCTGGGTTCAAATCAGTCAAATTTAGGAAAGTAGAGAAGATCCTTGGGTTCGGCATACTGGCTTTGCATCAGGTGTTAAAGTTGCCATAGAATGGAAAACTGTATTCACCTTGGCATAGTTGAATAAGGAGAGTTCGGTACATTGAACTGACATACCATGAACCTCAAACACCATTGTTTCCTCCTTCACGTGCAAATCATGAATATACAGCGGTAAAACGGGCGAATCACACACGGTAGTCCAGCCCCAACATTTGCATACACCAGCTGCTGGAAACACTAACGCTAACACTTACCACTCGTAACGTTGCTTTCCAATCTCTGACCAACTGGCTGTTCTTCAAATTCATCGGTTTCCTTCTCCGATAAAGGCTCAAACATGTAAGGTTGGATGCCAATAGCTTCCATGGTTCATCTCTCAGAGTTTCGCAAACTTCACTTACTTCTGTGGGCTCTGAGGCAGCCATGGATCGCTCCTTGTAAACCAGCCAATCAGAGCAGAGCTCGTCATAATTATTTAAATCAGCCCCAGGAAATTCAGCTTGTTTCATTCTAGGACCAAATAGGGTTGTAAATGGGTCTGTAAAACCACATCTGGACATTTTTTGGATCAAGCAAAGTTATATACCTTCTTTGTAGACATCAGAGAACATTTAAAATACCAGCTAGATGCATTCTATGGCACCTTTAGGTACTTTGAACAGTTGTGTCAACCTTGCCCTACATCCTTTGCCAGTGCCATCAAGGGTTCAAGGGTTTTTATTGTCAGATGCACAACACCTACATTGTAGTTATGGCATTGAAAATATTAGATCCTGAGCTCCTCCAACAATGCAGCATATTATAAAAGGATAATAACAAAATAAAGATAATAAAATTAAAATAAAAAATTGTGCAAAATTAAACACAGTAGTTTAAATTACAGTAAAATAGTGCAGGTATTATCTTAAACCAGTCTAGAAGTAGTGTAGATGAAGTATATACACGTCAGAAAAATAAATACACACAAGAAGCTAAATTATGCATGGAATGTTGAAAGTTATCAAGTAAGGCAGGACTTATGTACATGTAAACAGAGTTACATGTACAATAACATTACGTTTTTTCTGCTCATAATTTAAAGTCAAAGTCAAAGTCCACTTTATTGTCAAAGTTTCCACGTGTGTTATACATACAGAAAATTGCAAATATAAACAAGAACATATAACATAAAAATATAAGAGAGTAGAAAAAAAGGGGGAGTAAAAGGGGTATAAAAAAACAACAACTAAGTAATATATACATATGTTAGACACAATCAACACAGTTTGACGGTAGTGCAGGTAGTTCTTTAGTGCAAATAATACTTAGTGCAAAGTACATTTTCAGTAGCAGCGGAGAATACAAAGTGACTGGTGCTGGATGAGGGACGGGTGTGTGAGGGAGGGGGATTCATGTCCTGGTACATTTCCATTGAGGCTGTGGGGAAAGGCGGGTGGGACGGAGGGCGGAGAGGTCAGGGGAGAGATGGGAGCGGGGGTACAGGGAGATGAGAGAGGGGTAGAAAGCGGTAGGGACTGAGAGAGGGGGAGCGAGAGGAGAGAGGGAGGGAGAGAGGTAGGGAGGGAGGAGAGAGATACAGAGGATTGAGGGAGGGACGGAGGATAGAGAGAGAGAGAGGATTGAGGGAGGGATGGAGGATAGAGAGAGAGCGAGAGAGGGAGGGAGGGAGAGAGTGAGAGGAGAGAGGGAGGGAGGGAGAGAGTTCAGCATCCTGACCGCCTGGTGGAAGAATCTGTTCCTCAGCCTGGTGGAGCTCGAGTGGAGGCTACGGAACCTTCTCCCTGAAGGCAGGAGGCTGAAGAAGCTGTTGGAGGGGTGGGTGGGGTCCCTGGTGGGTGGGGTCCCCCGCAATGCAGAGTGCTTTGCGGGTGAGTCGGGTGCTGTAGATGTCCTGTAGTGTAGGGAGTGAGACCCCGATGATCCTCCGGGCAGAGTTCACGATGCGCTGCAGGCTCTTGCGGTTGGAGGCGGTGCAGCTTCCAAACCACAGCGTGATGCAACTGATGAGGATGCTCTCAGTGGCGCCTCGAGGATAATTACATTTATGATTATTAAGATAACAAATTAAATGAATACTGAGATGCTACCAGATAAATGTTTTTGTGTTATGGAGGCACTTAACAGAGCTCAGGTGTTTATCAGTCTTATTGCCTGTGGGATGAAACTGTCTCTGCGTCTGGTGGTTTTGGTCCTGATGCTGCGGTACCGCCTGCCAGACGGCAGCAGACAGAACAGTTTGTTGCTGGGGTGATGGGCAGGGGCGCAGCTACACCAGGATTTTCTCTATGGTGCACCTGTAGAGGGTCGGGATCCTCTCTATGGTGCACCTGTAGAGGATCAGGATCCTCTCTGTGGTGCACCTGTAGAGGATCAGGATCCTCTCTATGGTGCACCTGTAGAGGGTCAGGATGCTCTCTATGGTGCACCTGTAAAAGGTCAGGATCCTCTCTATGGTGCACCTGTAGAGGGTCAGGATCCTCTCTGTGGTGCACCTGTAGAGGGTCAGGATCCTCTCTATGGTGCACCTGTAGAGGGTCAGGATCCTCTCTATGGTGCACCTGTAGAGGGTCAGGATCCTCTCTATGGTGCACCTGTAAAAGGTCAGGATCCTCTCTATGGTGCACCTGTAGAGGGTCAGGATCCTCTCTATGGTGCACCTGTAGAGGGTCAGGATCCTCTCTATGGTGCACCTGTAAAAGGTCAGGATCCTCTCTATGGTGCACCTGTAGAAGTTGCAGAGTATCCTGGAGTCCATGTTGAACCTCTGCAGCCTGCGGAGGAAGAGGAGCCACTGTGGAACCGTTTTGGTGATGGTGTTTGTGTGATGAGTCCATGTCAGGTCCTCAGTGATGTGGACAACGAGAAACCTGAAGCTGCTGACTCTCTCCATCGTAGTCCCATTGATGGCAATGGGGGCGTGTCCCTCTCTCTGTTGCTTCCTGTAATCCACAATCAGCTCTTTGGTTTTGGTTGCTTGGCGATGAGATGGAGGTTGTTCTGACCTCCTCTCTGTACGCCATCTCTTCGCTGTTGTTGATCAGGCCGATGACGGTTGTGTCGTCAGCAAACTTGATGATGGTGTTGGAGCTGTGTGTGGCCAGGCAGTCGTGTGTGAGGTGGGAGTAGAGGAGAGGGCTGAGCACACAGCCTTGAGGGACTCTGGTGTTGAGGATCAGGGTGGAGGATATGATGTTTCCCACCCGCACTGCCTGGGATCTGCCTGTCATGAAGTTCAGGATCCAATCACAGAGGGCGCTGTTGAGCCCGAGGTCCCTGAGCTTAATGATGAGCTTGATTACCCAAATAAGGTGAGACAGATGTTTGTCCGACATGTCTTTTTCTTACTCTTCCATGGAGGCCCTTGACGTATTCCAGAGGTTTGTTATACAAGACCCTGTTGCACCACATCACTCTCTGCACTCTCTATGACCTCAGAGAGCAACTAACTGTATATGAACCGATTTAACTAACTGTATATATGAACAGATTTAATACACAACAGACCACTCAAGTCTTTGTTAAGGGCAAAGTTCCTCTGTTGTTAACATTGTCTGTGTTTAAAACTGGAGATCATTGTCTACGAGGCGTCATTCATGCTACTCTTTGAAGTCAGGCCCAACATTGTCTCTAGATTGTCTCTTTGTACTGCTAATAGCTTTCCTGAATTTGTACCTTGTATTCCTGTATTCGTCCACATCTCCACCTCTGTGTTCGATAGTCCTTGCTTTCAGCTTGGCCCGTACCTCACAGTTTATCCAGGGCTTCTGATTCGGGAATGTTTGTACTGTAATCTTGGGTACTACGTCATCGATGCATTTACAAATGTACCAATGTAGCAGATGACCGCGTCTGTGTTTGTTGATGTTGTCGTCCTCAAACACACACCAGTCAGTAGTGTCAAAGCAGTGCTGCAGAGCTGAGTCTGAATCCTCACTCCAGACATGAATAGTTTGTGTCACCGGTCTGTCCCGTTGGAGTTTCTGCATGTAAGCAGGCAGAAGTGAAATATGATCTGATTTGCCAAAGGGAGAGCTTTATATTCATGTCGGACAGGAGAATAAATATGGTCCAGTGTGTTTCCAGCAGCTGGTGTGCGGTAGTATTTCGGCAGGACTTTCTTGATGTTGGTAGTGTTGAAATCCCCGGCCACAATAAAAGCATCCTCTGCCTGTGAAGTCTCTGTCCTGTTGATGACACCATACAGCTCTTCCAGCGCTGTGTTGTTCTCAGCCTGCAGCGGTATATATACTTCTGTAAGCAAAACCGATGTAAATTCCCTTGGGGAAAAAAAGGGACCGGCATCTGACCATGATATGCTCTAAATGAGCGGAACAGTCCAAAGAAATAATCTCCACATCTGAGCACCAGTTATTGTTCACTATAAAGCACACACCTCCTCCCTTGCTTTTCCCTGAATTAACAGTCCGGTCCTGGCGAAAAATTCTAAATCTGTGGGGGATAGAGGGGTCAAGCCAAGTCTCTGTAAAAACCATGACATACCAGTTCTTAACAAAAACAATAGAGCAAAGGGAAATAGGAATCAAAAAGTGAAAGTGACAGAGAATGGTGAAAGAAACATGGAACAAAATGTATTTTTTAATAAAAACCCAGGAAACACACTTTAATAGAAGTCTATGTCGCCCAAATATCTGAACTTGTTGTCATTGAAAGAGTTTGTTGCTGCTTTTGTCCCCGCTTGCACAAGTAAATGTTAACCACTAGGTGGCAGTAATGTATTGTAATTATTATCATAGTTTAAAATAATCATTGTTATGCAGATTTAATTTGTTAATTAATTCTAAACATGGAATGTCTTTCTGTGTATTCTATTGGTTTTCGTTGTGTTGTATATTTCTAGAAACATATTTTGTCAATGTATTCATATTACATATTGAACCTGTAACACAAAGATTTAATGATTAATATGCTGTGTGGCAAACTCATATGGGATTCATATAAAATAGGGTCTCTGCCTATAGAAGATATGGAATATAATATTTTCTGATAGACAGACGGACACTTTATTCATCACAAAATGTGGAGCAGTGTGATCAGGCATTAAAAATATTTAGAAGGACATATAATATTCACACTGTACATGTTTACACTTATATTTAATGTAATATTCCACTACTTTCTCTCAACTGTATATATTATTTTTTAATCTCTTATGCTGGTTTATTTCTATTTTGAGATGTTTCTATTTTAGAATTGTTTATTTCTACTCTCTTAATTTGTAATTATGTGCAATGCCTTGTTTTGTTGTATGCTGCTGCATCGTAAAAATGTGCCAGTTTGGGATCAATACAGTACCTCTAATCTTAATTTACCTTAAAGAATAATAAAATAATCATAACCAGCACATGAAGATATCTATAGTAGAAAATATCACAAATAATACACAATATAAAATATTCCCAATGAATTATAATGTTCTATGAGTGAAGAACTGCAGCACCCAAATGTAGATGACATACAGTACATGATGGTATAGGCCTATACATGATATCAATTACAGACGCGGCTGTGCAAATTGTTCATTGTTACGGAGATAACACTTCTTGTTGTGCAATACCAATTATGTGCAATATATATACGGCATATGCCTCAGAACTGTTACAGGATGTGTATGCTGTGTATTTTGTATTAATTGTTTATTTTTTTCTTTTAAATTTTCATTTGTTGTGATTAACATTTTTTAATGCATGCTTCTTTGGTAATATTAAGCTGTATTTGGCTCTTTCCTTCCAGTAACAAATGCACATTTCCCCTTTGTGGGACGAATAATAATATTCTGATTCTGAAGATATTGTCAGATCTTTGTTTTTCTACTTTTGGACAGAGATGCCAAAGGGAGGGGGAGGGGGTGGGTAGCGTATGCGAGAGAGGGAGAGAGAGAGAGAGAGGGGGGGGGAGGAGGGAGACACTGTGCAGCTGCGGCTCGGCAGCAGCAGACGGCGGCCCAGCCTCGGATCCCCTCATCACCGTGTTTCTCTGATCCTCTCCATTCCGCCTCGGCTCCTGCTCCGCTCTCTGATCTCCGCTGTTCATCCGCCCGGAGACATGTCCGCCAGACCCGGATTCTACAGACAGGAGCTGAACAAGACTGTGTGGGAGGTTCCGGAGCGGTACCAGAACCTGACGCCGGTCGGCTCCGGAGCGTACGGTTCGGTGTGGTGAGTCTCTCTGTGTGTGTGTGTGTGTGTGTGTGTGTGTGTGTGTGTGTGTGTGTGTGTGTGTGTGTGTGTGTGTGTGTGTGTGTGTGTGTGTGTGTGTGTGTGTGTGTGTGTGTGTGTAGGGGCGAGGCTGCAGCCACAACATTTACTGTCTATCGGTGATGTCGGTATGTACCAGCTTATGGAAACGGGTGTTCGGGGTTTCATCCTTGTCATTGTTGTTATTACCGGTGTTGTTATCACTCCATCGTCTCTGCCGCTTCAACATCAATATTATAAGAGTAAAAATACATAACCAGGCCTATTTTTATGCTTGAATATGGAAATATATATGCTTTTCTCGCCTTTGTGTACCGCTGTCAATACAAAATGACACAGTCGCTCTGCTAGACTGCACTGCCTCAGTGCAGGAATTTCCCAAATAAAGCCCCCCCCCCCACACACACACAGACACACACACTCACAGTCCCTTTCCTCTATATGTAGACGTACTCAGCAGAGGATGGTGTATTGGGACCCTGAAGATGTATGCCACATCTGGAAAGGGAGTGCCTCCTCATTATTTAGCACATCACACACCTGCACACACACACACACACCGCTTCCTCTCTGGATTGAGACATTTCCCGACATGCAACTGCTTTATTTTTGAACCAATTTAGTATTAGCTGTTGGATCACGTTGCCATGGCGATGCGTCACGGTGATAACCACCTCCAGCAGTCCATATAAACTAGGCTGCCATAGCAAGCTGATGCTTACCTCAGGAAATGTTGACTGTTGTCTGGTGTCATAATCACATGTTAAAGACACAAATCACACGTCAATACACAAATCATATCAATGACAAGTGAGAAGTGTCTTAAGTGGCCAGAAGATCTTCCAGACAATTGATTTCTCCTGGCAGCGGGGCCAGATACAACCTAACAATTTATAGGAACTCAAGCTGTTTTTGGATTGGCTGTTCAGTTTGGAGATGTCGTTTTTAGTTTGGCCCCCTCTGGTAGGTGTTGAAGTACCCCACATTGACACTTTAACAATTCGGAGATCTACACTGAATATACTGTCTCTTATGTTTCAGACATGTAGGAGATTGGCTTCTGGTGTTGTAGGAAAAGATCACTCTCCTACCATTATCATTTATTTCGGATGTGTGCACTGCACTGTGTTGGATCACACTCTCAATAGCTTATCTCTTAAGCTGCATCTCTCATTGGCAATGCCAATATTCTTAAAAAGAAGGTTTAAGCCTTACTGACTTCCTGTCCATTCAGGTGTTAATTATGTGCTGGTCTGTCTGTGCTCCTCTTTACGATTCTGGCTCCCACAGGAGTGTTGTTTGGAATACACATCTTGCCAATACTGCAGCTCTAAAGCTCAGAACAGCACAACAGTAAAATGTAGAGAGATGGAGGATGACTTCCAGCTGTGTACACCCTCAGGAAGATGATGCCCACAGAGAAGAGAATTGTTCAGCTATTGATTCCCATGCTACGCCTGTCGTTGTAAGCATGTAGCATCGACATATTTGACTATGATCTCTAAACGCTTAGCTGATTCATCATCTAGAGCAGTAAATTATATTTCCATAGTGTCCCAGTCCCCATTCATCAACCACCAATCATGTCCCGACAAACTTGTGATATTATTTTATTGTGGATTATTTATCTTTATCTATTTATTCATTTACATTGCATTTCCTTCATGTTTAGGTTTGTTCAGTCAAGTCAGCATTTGTTGAAATAAAACCTGCATTGATATATATCTTAAGAAAAGTTATTTAAGTTATTCTTTGAGTATTTTCCTATGAACGTCCAGCAAATTCAGTGATCAGTGCACCTGTGTTACCCCAGCAGTGTAGCAACACAACCGCTTACAGTAGATAGAATAAGTGGGATTACCAATGTATGGACGTTAGGCAGAAACGGTTTCACATGGGATACGCACCGGTCTCCTGGGTGAAGGCTTGTGTTATGTCACAATCATATGATGGTTTATCCAAATGACTATGAGTATAAGACCAACCTGACTGAAGGATTTCATAAATCAGTGGAATATGTTGAATCTTGATTGAATTTTATACCACAGTAAGAGAAAAACAATCATTAAATCTACTTCTTTTTATTTTGCTTGTTTTCTTGTTTACCTAAAGAGTGGCGCATGAACGAGTCCTTAAACCCGGAAATGAGTTAGCATTTTACCACTTCCGGTTCCCTCGTCTCAGAGTCAGTGGGATTTCTCCACAGGATTTTGGAAAATAGCTCAAAATATGTTCTGTGGTTGACGCAAATTTAAGATACGGATCACGTTTTGTTCTACGACATTAAATACATCAGCAGTGACCCCACAAGTTGTCGAGGACGTTGTACGTCATTAAGCACACATAAACACTTCCGCTAAATTTGTTAGCTCATCTTTGTAAAACCATATCAGACTGGTTATTGAAACAGCCGTGACTTCTAGTTAAACTCAGTGTGCCTAAACGGAAAAGCTTTGTTAAAATATGCAAGTGTGTGAAAGTCAGTTGAAAGGATCTTAAGTTGGCGTGGCGTTGAAGTCCTGCGACCCTGCTGTACTCGTCTGTAGTTCCTTTATAGCATAACGTTAGCATTTTGCTTCTGGAGATTAGATTTATGATTTAAAATGGTAAAAGTAGGGTAGACATGAGGAGATTATCCGGCTGAACAAAACGTGCATTTATCAAACCGTTTCGTTTTCCACAGATCTTATTTTTTACAATATTCCAGAAGCTTATGGAGAAATAGCATTGCTTTTTAGTCGAGGGAACCCATGCACAGCTTACTTTCGGATCGGCCTACAAAAATACATCATCCCTCTCTGTATAGATGGATACAAATTATAAAGAAAATAATACAAAAAGAGGGAGTCCCTATCCCACGCCACCCAGTCCCTCCCCCTTCCCAAGCTTCTTGCCAAAGAAATCCTACCTGATTGTTCGCAATCATCTGAGTTCATCTATATATTATATTATAGCATAACCATTTATACACATCACATACATTTTCTACATAACATTTCATCTGTTTAAACTGAATTGAGATTGACTCCTAATCATCTACAAATGCACCAAGGTGTGCATATGTGTACATGAAAGATATATCACATCAGCAGCTCTTTTAATAGCCTATCCATTGCTTAATAAATACAGTATGTGGGGGTTTCCATCGTGTTACAATAAATGTTTTGGCTCATGTACTTCTTAAACACATTTTCTATTGTCAACAAGGTCATACGTTATGGTATCATCGTTACCTTATTGCCTGCTGAGCAGCTAGTTTGACCTATTTCAACATTTATCCATCCATTTCATCTATGTACGTTTTAACAGGTTAATCCAATATCTTATACATGTTTTATTGGTTCATACTTAGTTCATTGTAACTGGCCTGCTTTCGTGCTAACTATAGCATTCACACACTCCATTCAACAAATGGTATTCTGTTGTTACAGCAATTTATGGATCACTGTTTTTTTTTAATCAAACAACAATTTCTTTTAATTTAAATTAGCTAATCCACAATTGTTAAAAGTACCCCTTAAAATAGAAGTAACTCTTGTTAGGAAGCATTGATCTGAATCCTTTTTGCCAGGAAACCGTTTCCTGCCACCCAGGAAGTGAAGAGTTTTATGTGTGTGCTTGGTTGGAATTATCCGAGGTGTTAGTGGCAGACTGGTAAAACTCGAACTCTTTCTTAGATACACACACACACACACACACACACACACACACACACACACACACACACACACACACACACACACACACACACACACACACAGGACATTCCTACAGCACCCAACATGGCCCTGCATTGTTGATATTGATTTTCAGCCATTGTTAGAGTACGTTCTCATGGCGGGACTTGGAAATAGGAGCCGGCTGGGGGGGATGAGGGGTTTTAGAATAAGACATATGTATGGATGTGTGTCGTGATAGGGGGTCGGATAGTCCCATAGTATACCTCTTGAGATGCACAGTAAAACAGCTCTCATTATTTATCTCTTGGGGAACCCTCTTGAGGCTGCAGGACTCGGGTCAAGGATCCGACAAGCTCTTAGAATCCTTTATATCTAGAGATGTTATCCATCATTATCATCATCATCATCATCATCATCATCATCATCATCCACATCATCTATGGGAGCGGGGGAACAAAAACCCAAAGACACGTTTAGAAAGAGAACACTGTTGTAGAGTGCACATGCATTATCTCGGAATACAATATATATATACAGTACATACAGCTCCGGAAAAAATGAAGAGACCACTCCAAATGTTTCTTAAATCTTTCTCTCTACATGTATGGCAGTCATTCCAGTGTCTGTGGAATTCCAACACAAAGAAATGTTTTCAGTAGTTTTTTTACAATAAAAAAAAAAATCCTTTAACTCAAAGACATACCTATAAATAATAAAACCAGAGAAACTGATAATGCTGAAGTGGTCTCTTCATTTTTTCCGGAGCTGTATATTCCCAATTTGGGATGATAAAGTTTATTGATCTTATCTAATTAAAGATAAATAATGAGAAAGGGATTAGAGGACTGTTATATCCCCATCCACACTCATTGTCTTTCAGTTTCTAATCGCATTAAACATCCCCTTTTCTGCTTCTGCTTCTCGGGACAAAAAGGGGGCCAATTCTGGACCAGGACTGTGAGAATATGCACAAAGCTGATCAAGGCTGCTTTCATCTCCCGTCACCATATGTAACATCTGTCCTGTAAAACATGAAGCCTCTCATTTCAATTACTATGAATAAAACATGTCTGCTTCATTTTCTCTTGTCAGAATGGTTTTGTCAGTGCAGTGTTTGCCGATTGGAAATATGATAAGCAGAAAAATGAGATGTGGGCCCTGATGGGTTGTTTGGGAGGATGGTGGTTATCATGAGACTTTGGTGCAATTTACACACGGAATATTAGCTATACTGATTGTATGTATGGGCATGTCTACTAAAATGTCTGAGGTTGGGGTACTTCTCTTTCTGCATTAGATTCCAGAATTGGACATTTGTGTCAGGTGTAGCTCTTGATTTGAGCTCAATGTCATTATTTAGTGTGAGGATCTCATTCTCAATAGCACCGCTATCCAGGTTGAAGAGTGATGCCACTTTGGACCATATACAATCCACATCTATATTTTCCCCAAATGGAAAACTGAGAAAACTGACAACAGGCTCAATGGATGCAAAGTCAGTAAAGCGCCTGTCAAATTCTGACAAGATGCTTTGCACTTGATCATCATAACGTGCACCCTCAAGCTCCGCACAGTCTTTGCCCTGACGCTTAAGTTCTGTGTCCATGTGTGGAAAGTTCCGCAGATCACACTGTTGCAACCTGCTTGATAGCAACTGTAACTTGCTTTTAAACGTGTTCACGGAGCTGATCATGTTGATGATGTGTTTGTTCTTACCCTGCAGCTCTAGATTCAAGTTATTGAGCTTGTCAGTCAGATCGGTAAGAAAGGCTAAATCCAAGAGCCACTGACTGTCTTCTAGCTGTGCATATTCAGCATGGTTTGAACGTTTCAGAAATTCTTTAATTTCGGGCAATTCAGAAAACCGTTCCAGAAATGTACCTCTGCTGAGCCACCTCACGTCTGTGTGCAGCAGCAGATCTGTGTGTTCTGCACCGGTCTCCTCCAGTTGCGCATGGAATAATCGCCTCTGCAGACTCCTGGCCCGAACAGAACAGGCAATCTTGTTAGCCACATCCATCACGTCTTTCATATTTAAAATCTTCCCGCACAACCCTTGCTGGTGAATTATACAATGGTAATTCAGGAAATCCGGGAAAGGTTCAGACTGTTTGCACAATCCAATGAACCCAGCAGTACGTCCTATCATTGCTGGAGCCCAATCGGTTGTAATGGAGACGAATTTGAAGAGGGGCAACTTGCTCTTACTAACGAATTCCATAAATATCTGTGCCTCTTGTGTGCCCTTTCAAAGGCGAAATGATCAGCAGCTCTTCTTTTACATTCATATTGTCGAAAACCATTCTAATGAACACACATAGCTGAGCCACATCCACAGCATCAGAGGATTCATCGAATTGCAGAGAAAAACACTCACATGTCAATATCATTCCTCAATTGCTGTTCAACATCCTCCGCCATTCCCTCGCATCGCCGTGTAACTGAATTTCTTGATAGCTGCACATCCTGAATAGCAGACACAATCTCCTTTCCATTTTTAAAATCGGCAAAAAGCACATCTGTGGCTTCCATGAAGCTTCTTTCACAATCTCACCATCCTTGAAAGATTTCTTTCCTGTTGCAAGAACACGACAGACACGATAAGAAGCTATGGTTGCAGCCTTACTCGTGGTATTGGGCCTGGTAAAAATGGACTGTTGTGCTGCTAGCTGACTTTTCAAGTCCTTGACTTTTCGGGCGCGCAGTGGTGATTTAGCTGGGAAGTTTGTATCGTAGCTCTTGTGGAGAGTCTTGAAATGCCGCTCCAAATTCCCTTTCTTTGGTAAAGCCACATTTGCATTGCAGATAAGACAGATGGACTTGGCATTCGAATACACAAAAAAATAATCCTCCTCCCACTCTGAATGAAAATGATACGTTTTAGATTTTTTAGCTTCGGCCACCATGGTAGTATCCACTCGCTCTAGTCAAGCTTCTCTCGCCCTTCCGAGTCCTTAGTTACAACCTAGCAACCATACCCTGCGGCGCAGATAGAAAGAAGCGCGTGAGATTTTTTCTTTGATTATGCCTGATCTACCTTACTATAGCTGTACAAATCTACACACTGCTTCACGTGATCAGCAGTTCATTGTGCCTATTTAAGATGTTTTAAGTTGGAAGTTTTAATGTAGGCCTATTTTACACAACAGTAGGAGGATAGCCTACACACAACATTTTCGACTGGAACTCAGCCCGCGATCGACTGGTAGACCGCGATCGACTGGTTGGGCACCCCTGATCTAGAGAATCAAACAGCTCTTATCATGGCTGCCACTGAGGAACTTCCGGGTCACTTCACTCCGTTATGAACCTTTCTAAGCTAAACTGACAATTCAAACGCAACCAGTGTCTTTTTTTACACATAAACAAACAGGATATAGTAGATTTTGAACAGCGCAATGCTTCCTGTCTCCTGTGTTCAGTATGCATGCTAAGCTAGTAGGGGTGTAACGGTTCACAAACATTTTAGTTCGGCACTTGCCTCGGTTTTTAGGTTATGGTTCGGTACGTTTTCGGTACAGCAGAAAAAATGATCACAAATCATAAAATATATATATATATATTTTATTATTTGTATAATGTGAATATTCTCTCAACTAAATACAAAATATAATTAAATAAACATTAAGGTGCAGCATTTTGAAAATGAACTGTACTGTACTATTCACATAAGCAGCTAGACATTAGGACTTGCTTGTCAGCTTGTACATTCAATGTATTTTCTTTTTTTTTCAGAAAAGTTCACTTGTCCACCCCCCATTCTAATAGTTATCATGAAACGAGGAAGGGACATAGCATCCTTTTTTGCCCCAGTAAACAAAAAAGTGAGAGAAACAAATCAAGGTATTGAGAGAGCTGAGGAGCAGGAAGAGGGAGAGCCAGAGGAGTCGGTGGAGGTTGGAGAGAGGGCATGTGATGAAAGTGAGGGTTCTGACACAGAGAGAGAAATTCCAGAAGGTGAGGAGGATGAAGAAGAGGGTGATGAGGAGGATGAAGAAGAGGGTGATGAGGAGCATGAAGAAGAGGGTGAGGAGTGCCATTACATTTCATTGTAGGCCTACTGTGTGTCCCTAAAATGGTGCTTTCTGCTGTAAATTCTTTTTTGTGTCAATATGGCTCTTACGTTTCTTTTTTTTTACAGTTTTTCTCCATTGGTTTGGCTCATTTATTGAAACAGAAATTACATTCCCAAAACTCTAAGATCATTTGGCAAAACAGTCTTGCAGTTCAGCACAACACCATAGCTCACTTGCAAAAGCTCATATCGCTCCCAAAACTGTTCCCTCGTGCTTCAAAATTAAATTCCTTTCCCTTATAAATAGTCAGTGGCTCCAAAATGCATTGTCCCTTTGGCATTGTGTAAACATTGCAAGTCAAAACGTTTAGATGTTTTGTCGCTATGGCAGAGGATTATTGAAATATCCCTCATGTCCACCTCTCAGTTTTAGCCCAGTCTTTCATTGATAATGGTTACTTTACTCATTTTTTTGTCTAGCTAACAGAATATAATTGTATAAAAATATAGGATTTTACGGTAAGAGTAGTCTCCAAGGTTTGACATCACACATTGCACTCATACTGCCAAGGAAATTGTAACAATTCACATTCACACACATAAAGTACCTTCCATACATCAGAGTAGAAAGAAAATGTATACAGCATAATATTCTGTAATATAAACACATAAACAAAAAACAAGGAAAATGATATGTAGCTTACAGTGCTGTAAATAAAGCTGGAGTTTCACCTGAATGGCAATTACTGTAATCAATTTATCAAATGTTCCAAGAGATTCATACATGGTATTATGTTCTTGACTAATTTTGACTATTGAACAGACTGTTGTGCATGTGATAACTTATACAATGAAATGATGCTGATATGTTTTGGAGAGAACAACCATTACACTGAGAATCAACAATCAGTTTAGATCAACAAGATCTGTTCACTTGGAAATTGTGCTAAATGTAGGCTTACTGAGCTTACTGTCGGCTACCTGTACTTAATCATTTGCAAAGATGTACTAAGACATTGAGACATGTACTAAGACCTTTGCAATTTGATGAAATGAACGAGAAATTCAATTCTGTTGTGAACAAATGCCAAGTGGTTTGGAGGTTTGTCCATGTTGTTCTGAGAATGTAATTTCTGTTTCAAGAAAAGAGCCAAACCAATGGAGAAAAACTCTAATGTAAATACTTGGCCTACATTTTGAAATACATGCAGATATACATGCACAAGTAAAGTGTTGTAGTTGTGCCCTATGTTTACTATACATCTTTCTACAGATATCAGCAAGTCCAAGAATGATGTACCAGTACAGCCCAACTTAAAAGATATTCCCAACCACTTTGATGGGGGACAGAAGACGGAGCTTCAGGCCAAACTGGTGTAATCTTCATCCATGGCTTGAGTATTCTGCCATGATGGACTCTACATATTGCGATGCATGTAAACATTTTAGCACACCAAATGCCCCAGACACTGTTTTTGTTTCAACACCTGGTTTGAGAAACTGGAAAAAAGCAACTATGAGAGATGTAGGGTTTTCAGTACATGCAAAGTCTGATCGACACAAGTGTGCAATGATAGCATGGAGGGATTATCAAAGAGCTGTTAAAACTGATGCAACACTAGCAGATGTCCTTGACAAAGAACACACTAAAAAAAAGTACAAAAAAATCACAAGCAAGATCATCCAGAACGAGGTTTTGGGTTGTTTGGCAGAAATGGTTTGTTCTGAAATCATAGAAGAAGTGAAGAACAGTGAGGTTTTTAGCATCATGGCAGATGAAACAAAGGATATTTCAAAAAAGGAACACATTTCTTTCACACTCAGGTACTATTACAATGGGGCCATTAAGGAGAGTTTTCTCCATTTTGAATCTGCAGAGAGGTTATATGCAGCAGGGCTTACTGGAAAAATAGTGCACTTAATGGAACGTTATGGCCTGAACTACAAAAATAACCTTGTAGGCCAAGTGTACGATGTCGCTGCCGTTATGAGCAGTAAGCATTCAGGGGTTCAGGCAAGGATCAGAGAACAGGCTAAATTTGCCTTCTACATCCATTGTAGTGCACATTGTCTCAATTTAGTGTTAGTTGATGTAGTCAAAAGTGTCCCAGAAACAGAGGAGTTTTTATCTTTATATTTTTGCATCTGCCTCATCTGTGCAGCCAAAATGGCTGTCTCTCCAAAAAGAAATGTATGGCAGAACAAGAGCGCTCCAACGTTTAAGCGACACACGTTGGGCATGCCGATTTCTAGCTCTACGTAATATTATGGACACTCTACCTGCCCTTAAACGACTGCTGCAAGAGATTGCTCAAGAACGTCACGGTGAAAAAACTGTTGAGGCCCGAGGTCTTCTGGCTCAAATTGACCTAGAATTTGTTGTGCATCTTGTTACTCTGCATAAGTTGTTTGGGGAGACAAAGTTACTGTCTGACATGTTCCAGTCACAAACTGTTGATCTGTCAAGAGCTGTTGACTTGGTAAATGCTTTAGTCCAGCCATTGAAAGACCACAGGCAGGAGTCTTTCTTTGATACGTTGTGGGATGAAGCATTGAATATTTGTGAGCAGTGTGATTCTGCAACAACGTCAGTGGCGAAACGTCAGAAAAGGCTGAGCTCTAGACTCAGTGGCTACTGCACACTGGGCACTGTTGGTCAGAGGGAGGTAGAATGTGACAATGATATGTTTCTCGCGTAATTTTTCTATCCTGTAATTGACAGCATGCTCAGTGAGTTGAACAGACGTTACTCCAATACCAACTGTGAGCTCATGAGAAGCATACGGTCTCTCAGCCCCCAGTGTGATGCCTTTTTAAAGAAGAGCAATGTTTTTTTCATGTGGCCGTTTGTATAATGCAGACATTGATGATTTAGGGCATGAGCTCCATAAATTTAAGAGAGTTTTGGACAGAAAAATACAGAGTGGTGAAGTTAAAAAGCCATGCAGTACAGTTGAGCTGGTATGTTTTATTGAGCCACACAGGGAAGTTTTCTTTGAGCTCTTTAGACTGTGCAAGATTGCTGTAACCCTTCCTGTTAGCTCAGCCTCTTGCGAACGCAGTTTCTCCACACTGAAACTGATAAAAACCTTCCTGCGGTCCACCACCACTGATGAGAGACTCAGTGATCTTGGTGTCCTGAGCACAGAATCCAGCAAGGCCAAGCCTCTGGATCTTGATATATTTGTGGACCGTTTTGCCAACCAGCACAACCGCCGTATCCTGTTGCCGTAGTGTATCTATATTTTATAAAAATTCAATTGATCCATAAATGGGAAATAGCATATTGTTGTACCCTGGAGTTTTGTTGAATTGACACCCTGTATTTGTACTATGTAATGTATTTTTCATTTTCTATGGCCCTACCTCTCTTGCACCTGCACTCACTCTTGTTCAGAATAAATGTTTATATGACTTTAAAGTGAAATAAAGTTTATAATCTTTAAATATCATTTCTTGCCATTTTGTAATGTGCCCCTGCGGTTAAACACTGGCCCCTCCTTGGCCCTCCTTGGCCCCCCTAGTAAAATTGGTCTAGAACCGCCACTGGCTACATGTGTAGGGTCTAAGTGTGTGTTTTGCTCCGCTCACCGGTCCGAACCTCGGCGGAGCTGCAGGTGATCGGGCGGAGCTGCGTGTTCTCCGTCAGCAACAGCTGATCCTGATCAATGATCCCTCTCGCTCTGTTGCGTCATATTATACTTCACTCACGTTTATGTCCATATCGATCAGATCTAGCTAGTTATAGCTAATGGTATGACGGCCTACTTATCAAAGGACACCTAAACCATAAGTGTTGCTTAGCAACGGGGTGTAGCGGAATTACAGCGGCGCTGAGTAGCAGCATAGTGTGGGTCGTCAGGTGTTCGTCATCTTCCCTTCACAAGCTTCAAAAATGTATATGTCATGTGAATTTGGCAATAACACTTTCATATTCTGCAAGCCAATACTTTGTTTATATAAAATCAGACAAAACACCTGAACCCAAGTTTCTTTCTCAAATCCACGTCTGTCTGGAAATGAGCCCTTGCGACATCGGACTGATTTCGATAGGGCGGGTCACAAATTCGTTTGGTACACTTCGGTACACACTTGTACCGAACCCAAGGGCCCATATGGAATATTTTCGGTACGAATACGTATACCCTTACCCCCCTATAAACTAGGCTAACATCATGCTGGCTGGTAGCTTTATATCCAGCCTACATCTTCTCATCTTACTCTTGGCTCTTATATAGCTACGGCTGCGATGGTGTGCATGAAACTGTACTGGCGTGCTGATGTGTTGAACATGATCCTGCCTGTAGTTGCAAGAATCAATACCCTTGCCCCTTTAAATAGATGCAAATCATATATGTTTTGCTTTTTACTTACTTCTAATGGATCAGAGCTGATCAGGGGTTTAACATTTGTCCTGTGTGTGTAATGTTATTCTTACATTGGATATGTCTCCCCCTCCCCCCTCTGCCTTCCTGAGAGTGGCGGTGCATTAAGAGGTCGGATATGAGAAATATATTCCGTGACGTTAGAAGAGGAGAGAAATCAATGCACCGGCTGGACTGTGAGAGTGCAGGCAGACCCAAGTGAGGAAGGGGGGGGGGGTGCTTCATGTCACCTGGCAGCAGGTGATTCCCCTACACATGGATGCACAGAGGGTTTAGTTTACCCAAGCATGGAAGCAATATGTAGGTCAACATGAAATGATACATTCATATTTACAGTGAGTTTCATACAGCTGAAGAAACAGGAGACATTCACCATTCAGTGGCACTTCTACTCTTGTGAGAAATTTTAAATTGAGATCTAGCACTGCCACATCCATGGAGAAATCAAATGCTAGAGTCTCACTTACTAAAAAGATAGATAGATCTGATTGCTGTGCAGCAGTTTTTTTTTTCACAGTATTGTTGAAAGGTGGGAAATACCAGATTTTTGTATTTTACATTTATATTTAATTAAAATTCCACGTCTTGCACTCAACTGTATATATTCTTTTTTACTTTCTAATGCTGGTATATTTCTATGTCTATTTTGAGGTGTTCCTATTTTAGAATTGTGTATTTCTACTTTGATTCTAATTATGTGCAATGTCTTGTTTTGTTTTTTGTTTCTGCAACAAAAAAATGTCCTAGTTTGATTTATGTAAAACATAATAATGTGGGTTGTGGTCTATTGTCTAGTACATTTCATTAACAAGGAGGTCCTGTAATGAACATCAGACATTCAAAAGAGGTTTTTTTAACTTAATGTCAGATATTTAATGCTGTGTTTCACATAAGGAGGAGTACATACCATAGGCAATGCACATTTATATGTTAAGCACATTCTAAAACCACAGGGCAAGTGATTTAAAGGCTAATCAGAATACAGACAATGTTAAAGATTACAAATTAAAATGTGCTAGATCACAGGCTGCTCATGCAGATTTAATGTATGAATCAGTATGAATCCTCTTCATGTCACCTCTTCACTTTAAATATCCACTTTTTTCCATCCTGTGTTCCAGTTCTTGCTTCTTGCTGTATTTCTGCAGAGCTGCACAGTATTTCACACGTCTCACACCTATTTCCTTCCTGTTTGTGCGCTCTGCTGTATTATTACTGCTGTGAGTGCTGAGACGCTACCAGGACTGAAGAGATATTGGAAGCAGTGGCATCAGAGGCAGCAGGGCTCAGCGTGAGATACGTGGAATGACATTAACATTTCAAAAGAGGAAAATGAAATAAAACACTGCACTTTTACAATGTCTCACATCTGCGCCTCTCTTGTTGCACCACATCCTCTTTCACCATCTCGTTCTCTCCCTGCCTTGCTCTTTCCCCTAGTCATGCATCACTTATACAAAGGCTTCATCATCAGCTGATTTCAGGGTTGATGACTGGTTTGGCATTTTGGGAATGATAAAGACTCACAGAGGGAAACTGTTTAGCTTTATCCAAAATAAAAAATTGCATCTACTCACACGTCCAAAGCTCAACATTCTAACACTATGACAAATGAAAAAGTGTGAAACAGAAATGATGTTCCTTAACGGGACTTGGGATAATGACAGGTACAACTGCTAGCCTAGCTTAATAAAATCAGAGGAAGTAGACACCAAGCAGGGGTAGTTCTAGGTGGGGGGGGGGGGGGAGACAGGGGCCAGTGCCCCTGTATTGCTGACCTGGGACCCTCCTGTGGCCCCCACTCCAGAAGAAAAGTTTATAATATAGGATGTTATGGCTGTAACGGGCACGATAGGGGGTACTAACGTAACTCTGCACCCTAATCGGACCCCTTAGAGCGGTACACTGCCACTGGCCGGCTGAAGCACAGGAAAAAATACAACATTTGTCTGCTCCGACCGAGTCCGATCCCTTTTTACTCCAAGTAAGATTCAAGCCTACAGTAGACTTTGAGAGACTAAAAAACGCTGGATGTTGTTGCTGAAATGTGAAAGAAGATAACTCCGGCCTGGGATGCAGCGACCCGGATGAGATTGGACTTAACCTTATATTCTGTGTAGCTGCAAATACTGTAACTAAAACAAGTTCTGTAAATAGTAAAAAAATAACTACTGAAACAAATAAGTGTAACTTAAAGTTACTGAAACAGATACCTGAACAGAAACACATTTTAATGTATTTTATGTTTATATTATGTAATTATATTCATACTGTTTTTGTCTTTTTTAACCCGCGTTTATTATGATCCTCTCATAAAATAACTGCCCCCCCAGTAAAATTGGTCTACAACCACCACTTACACCAAGACCCCCACAAAAACCCAGATATAATGTTTTACACGCTGCATTAGACAAACAAGATAGTCAGTAAGCTAAACGTGGTGCTGGTGGATTTGATTACCTGTCTCCAGTCTCCATGTCTTCTGTCCCTGAGAGGGTCTTCTCAACTCTTGTCAGCAAATAAGCACATTTCTCAAACTATTATTTTATGAGGATTCTCTTTCCAAATGTTTTTCTCTCTGTGTCCTCTCCAGTTCGGCGTACGATGTAGTCCTGCGGCAGAAGGTTGCCGTGAAGAAGCTGTCGAGGCCTTTCCAGTCTCTGATCCACAGCCGCCGCTCGTACCGGGAACTCAGGCTGCTCAAGCACATGAAACACGAGAATGTGAGTGCTCGAATAAAAATACCCCGAGACACACGGAGAGCTCTCCACAGGTCTGTCTGATATCGATCTGCTTGTTTCTGCAGGTTATAGGGCTGCTTGACGTCTTCACACCCGCTGCAACGTTAGAGGACTTCAATGAGCTGTAAATGTCTCTTTCTTCCCGTTTACTGCAGCTTTCCATAAACACCATGATTCTGCTGTTAAAGAGGGAAGGAGATTTTAGGGACCTTCTTGGGGATTATAGGCTTGAGGTGTGTTATGGTTACCATGGCAGCATCTCTACTCCCTTTCAATCGCTACGCTCTCTACTTTTCCAGCTACCTGGTGACTAACCTGATGGGTGCAGACCTCAATAACATCGTAAAATTTCAGAGGCTGTCAGATGAACACGTGCAGTTCTTGATTTACCAGCTCCTGCGCGGCCTCAAGGTAATTTACATACACTGCTACAGGCCATACACATCCATCAGAAACAGAGGGGGAATTTACATTTTTAAAGCAAAACTGAAGATAGAGACAAAAAATTAAACACTATTAGATAAAGGGCATGTGTATGCAGTAACATTTGTAATACATGTTTTCAAATTGACATATTGCACACATGTGTTATAGCACAACAGTGGTGTCGTAGTCTTTGATTTTTACTAGCTCGTAAAATAAATGAGTTATAGATGAGATTAGATGAATAGATTAAGATTTCTTGGCAAAAGTATATATATTTGATCAAGAAATGTGTACGTTTATTCTGGAAGAATGAATGTCCCCCAACCTTTACACTGTTCCTAGATCAGATAAGACATTGTTTACCTTTAGAAAAATTGTATTGGAAAACCTCCCCTTCTCACTGGGAAAATATATCCAAGATATGACCAGTGATGGAATGGTAGATTTTGTGGCTATTAGTCCTGCCGGCTGAAAATACTAGTTGTGGTGTTGTCATTCTCTACATTGTCGCTGTATTGTATAATTAGTTGTATGTTTTACTTGCTGGCTTGCACATTTGGTTAGTTATGGGTTTTTTTTCCTTATCTTCGGGTTTGTTTGTCATTGTTGTTCTGTCTTGGTCTTTTTCTGTTGTTTATATAATCTTGCTAAGCATTTTTTGGTTCAAATGTGTTCATTTGAATTGATTTTAAACAGGATTTAATTTCAACTATTAATTATAATATGTTGTTCATAAAGTTGAAGGTGTTTAGGTTGTTAGGTCATGTGTCCTTTGTACTTCAAATCAGACTTCTGTGAATTAAACCGGTAACTTTTAGTAAACTATTTTGAATTGTTTAATTAATACTTCTGGCTGTCCAGGTCAAGCATGTATCAATACGTTTAGATAAATATTTTATCTCTTTATTTATTCCATTAACCTACATATTTGAACTATTTATTAATCAATTTCTGATAACTCAGAATCAGAATCCAGTTTATTGCCAATTTACACACACAAGGAATTTGATTTGGTGTCTGGTGGGGTGAAAAAAAAAACTAAGAAAAAAAGTAGGTCAAAATATATAAAGATAGTAAAAATCAATATTTTCAAGAAACTATTTCTCATTAAAAATTCAAATGCTGGCCCCGGCCGTTGCGCGACTGGCTGGGGCACCTGCACTGCACGCCGGCGACCCGGGTTCGATTCCCGACTCGTGGTCCTTTCTGGATTCCACCCCGACTCTCTCTCCCACTTTCCTGTCACTCTCCACTGTCCTAAAGTGTCTTAAAGGCAGAAAGACCCCAAAAAATAACTTAAAAATGCTAAAGACAAGTATTTACACAAGATTTAAATTTAAATACACGAAGAACCTTAAAAGCTGAACAAAAACAGAAACAGTTAGGACAATGAAAATATGGCCACATATGACAAACTCAGAATCAGAAACAGGTTTATTGCTAAGTAGTCACATACGAGGAACTTGTGTTGGTGTTATGGTGCATACATATACATACATACATACATACAAACATACAAACATACATACATAACACAAAAATTGGGACTGTGATAAAAAACTATTCTAAGATAACTGTAATAACATTAGAAATATAGCAATATTTACATTGAAATATGGGTGTACCCGTAGAAATGAAATTAAAATTGGAATTAAATATGTGCATTTTCAACATGCCATGTGCAGAATTCAGGGATTGTAATTTAAAGTGGAGGGCTGTGTAACTCTTATAATAATTCAATGTGGTATAACACACTTAAAGTGAATGCAAGGCTGTAAGTATTATTTGGAAAGTCTACATAGCTAATCTCTCCCTATCTTTATATTGAGTTCAGAAATACTTTATTTATCCATATTGGGAATTTTTGTCGGAGTTCATCCAGCCTCACTTTTGTCTTACTGACTGGGTCGCTCAGCCTTCACGGTTTCCTTGGAATAGACAAAAGCAGTTTCCCTTTGAGCAGGGGCTAACATGGTGACCTGCCCTGCTGACCGCTGTCTCCCTTTATGTCTTCTCTCTCCTCCCCCATCCTCCCGCCACAACCCCCCCCCCCCTGCCTGTCCAACAGTACATCCATTCAGCGGGATTGATCCACAGAGTGAGTCCATTCTCTTTGCCCTTCTTTTTATTGTGTAACTTTAAGTTGGATAAAACATGATAACACTTGGCTGTAAGTAATAGTAGACTTTTTAAATAATAGCGTTTGCCCTGTAGTACCCCTCAAACGAAGTCATAAAAGATATGTGATGCTTAATGAGTACTAGGTTTCATATGGCAAAAAAAAAAAAACACTGCAAAATGTGTTGTTTATTGTTGTCCATGGTTGTTTAAAATGCATCAAATCAAGTTAAATGTCTGAACAGAGCAAGTGTATATTTTTTAACAGACTGCAAATCAAGGCCCTCTCTTTTCATGTCTCTCCAGGACTTAAAGCCGAGTAACGTGGCAGTGAATGAGGACTGTGAGCTGAGGGTGAGACTGATGTTCGGTCAGAAAAACCTACTGATCCTCCACTGGAACATTCTGCATCTATTACAGACTGTCTTCCTGTCATACAGATCCTGGACTTTGGATTGGCCAGACAGACCGACGATGAGATGACAGGGTACGTGGCGACTCGCTGGTATCGAGCGCCGGAGATTATGCTCAACTGGATGCACTACAATCAGAATGGTATGCTGCTGTTGACAAATAAACATTCAGTACTCTAATTAAATATCTATTTTCAGAACTGATTAATTACATGCATAATGATTCAACCTCTTATGTTTCTGTTCCAGTTGATATTTGGTCAGTGGGATGCATTATGGGAGAGCTGCTGAAGGGAAAAGTCCTTTTTCCTGGCACTGACTGTATCCTTATCAGCATGGCATACCCCCCCTTAGCATCAACCTTCCATACATCTGCACCCTGTGGATGCAGACCTCTGATTTGCATGACAATCCCAGGCCTTTCTGAGGGCGGGGTGGGGCATGAATAGGAGTGAAAGACTGAATGATCTAGTTTCTTGTATTCCATGTCTACGAGCAGGGCGTTAGCTAATTTCATTTACTGATCTTCACTGATCTGGGATGCTGACTCGAAAATAACTTAGAAGAAGAGATTCTGTCCTAGTTTGTCTGCATCCAACATGAGGACATAATGTGCCGTCAGGTCCTTAACTCCTCCTCCTAGATATCGACCAGCTGAAGAGAATCATGGAGGTGGTGGGGACTCCGACCCCCGACCTGTTGAAAAAGATCTGCTCCGAACATGTGAGAGAGAGAACAATGAAAAAATAGTTTTTTGATTGGGGGATATAATCATTCCACTGACAGGCTGCTGAGTAAGGGGTCAATATGTGTGAGTGCTGGGGGGGTCGATCACTACCAAGTTTTCCACATTGTCACATGCCATGAGTTGAATGCTGGTTTCCATTCACAGGCGCAGAAGTACATCCAATCTCTGCCCTTCATGCCCCAACAGGACCTGGAGAAGATATTTCGCGGGGCCAATCCACTAGGTGGGTGACGCTCGGCAGATTGGATTATCCATTTAAATCTGATTGAAAGGCACCCAGAGGTTGTGGAAGATCAAGTTTCTCTACCATATGAGTAATTCAGTTATCCAGGTTTGGGTTTAAACCTGTTTTCTATTATATCCCTCTTCCCCCCCCACCTGTCTCTCTTTTAGCTGTGGATCTAATGAAGCGCATGCTGGTTCTGGACTGTGACGGGAGGATCTCGGCCAGCGAGGCTCTGTCCCACCCTTACTTCTCACAGTACCACGATCCCGATGACGAGCCGGAGGCCCCGCCCTACGACCAGACACTGGAGAGCAAAGACCGAACTCTAGAAGAATGGAAAGGTAAAGCTTTCACATGGAGATTTAAACAGTGATAGCACAATAACACACTTATTTCTCATTTCCCCCTTTGAGAAAGACACTAAAGATCTTTAAACACTGGGGAACACCAACGAAACCACCAAAGATATTAATTATAACGTCAACAATATGATTATTTCTCCTTTCAGTAGGGGTTTTATGGTATGTGGAATGACCCAGAGCGGATGTGAGTCAATGTGAAAGTTGACTTTCTTTGATAGATGGTACACTAAGCTAATCAAGCATAATTATAACAGCACCTACTGGAATGTTTCACCAGAGGACTGTGAAAATTACACTTTTCAACCTAATTGGTTGCAAATTAACCAATTTTTTCCTAATTTTAACCAGCATAACTCACATGTTTTCTTTCCCCCGTGTATCACAGAGTTAGTATTTGAAGAAGCGAACAGCATCAGTGCATCCGGCGGCAAGACTGATAGTCTTCAGGTGGAGCAGTGAGCCTTTTTGTGCCCTGCCTCAACCTCTTCATGAAGAAGGACCACTAGAGGAAGAACTGTGGCGAGCCAACCCAAGAAAAACTCTACATTCCCTCTGCTCAGCGGGACTCCGTTCGATTGCCTTTCATGAGTTTATTTGAGCAGCAGGGCAGGACGGTGTCCAGAGGATCAGATGCACACATTGCAAATTACAGGGGAGCATTTTAGAATCCAATAGAAGGAGCTACGCAGTCCAGAAAGTTGCTTCCTCTTATGTTTTCGCTCATTCACTGTAAAATGAGGAACCGTTGAACATGGTTGTCAGGGATCACAAAGGGCGTGAGGATTCATACGAGGGAGCAACTTTACGAACTGAACTGGGCTGATAGAAAGTTATTAAAGGAAGGAAAACACGCACACTAGGACGTCCAAAGTGCGGTCTGGTCCCTCATCATGACAAATGCTATAAGCAGTCACTTCTCTCATATATGGAATCCATGTTTAAAGGCTTGCAGAACTGCCACGTCACGTCACAGAGCAATGTAACATTTAACCTGCGCACTACTGCATGATCTCTGTGCATTTTGATTATTACAGAATATTACTGGTATTGTATTGTATATCCATTCGAGCTGCTTATTGCATCTGCCACACTGCTATAAAAGCAGCCTGAGGGCCGGAGGAGGCATTATCAAAACAACTTATAACAATAACACGGAAGCAGACAGAGAGTACTGCACTTCCTCAGACGAGAGTCCTCCTCTCCTGCTTGCAGAGTAGTAAACACCAACTGTGCTATTAATTAGCAAGGGAATAAATATATGCCAAAGCTGGAGCAGAGTGACCGTGTTGCAGGTCTGTGCCGCTTCACATATACACTTTCCGCTGATGTCTGTTTTCTGAACACCTGTTGGCTTTGGCAGCGCTCCGTCAGGTCTCCATGGTTCTTTGCAGTGAGTTTTACAGCCCGGGTATTGTTTACAATTGTTTAGATTATGGGCCTTTTGTGCTGGATATTTACCCAGCTTCACCAAAATAATGATTTGGCAACCATAGTGATCTTTCATATTTTGTTCTTTTTCATGTTCTTGGAGCGTTGGTGAAATTAAACATTCATCACCGTCCACAGTATTAAAGCACTGGAAATGTTCCTCACCTTGGGTATTGGAGTAGCACTTCAAGAAAGCTACAGGGAACATATGAAGCAGCACAAGCTCAATGCACACCGATTATAATAACAGATTACTGACATCCTCACTGACATTGTGTCAGTCATCTTGCATCAGACTGGAGTTTCAGTTCTACAAACTTTTTGCTGAGGTAGAAATAATCTGCTTGTATTAAACCACAATACGCAGAGGCAGCGGACCACAGGGTGTCCAGCACATGTAATGTAACTGGGGGCAATCGGACAACTTTCTGATCATTTTGATGGCATAACCCTCAACTTAAATAGATGTAGTATCACTCATAAGATGCATTTAAAATAATGAAGAAATACATGTGGTGGTTTGGCCCCATTTTAGTAAATTAGAGGGTTTATTGACAGATGACACATTAGGAGATAAAAGGCTAATAAATGAGTAACATAGACATAAATCCAGTTTATACCTGACTGCTGCAGATGCATTCTTATACTTATCCTGAATACAACTTGGATACAAATGGCAGGTATAAAGCAGATTTAGGTTTCTAGTTACCTAACCTTGCTAAGTACTAACTAATGCTAAGTAGCAGCACATGCTAGCTTCAACTTTCAGTTAAGCTAGGTTGTCACGCTAACTCACTATGACACCTACGATAGGTAGTATACGCATGGTTGGCTCCTAAACGCATTGGCTACTGATGTAAGATGAACAATAGACGAAGACCAATCTTAACTAGCTAGGTTAGCTAAGT
>NC_086365.1:2162654-2227654 GCF_036324505.1 Eleginops maclovinus
CATGTTAGGATATAGTTTCCTATCAACATAAAGACATAGAGGAATGATGCATTGTTTTAAAACAGATGTACGAGATAGATCAGTGACCAGAAACTGCTCTTGTAGGGAGGCTGGGGAAAGATAGTGATGGACCTAAACCAGGACAACACATACTGGAGCTTGTGGGGAAGTAATTAAAAGACTAATAATAATAAAAACCTGGTTGTGTTATTTGTCACTCTACAAACCTTTAACAGACACCTTTCATGTTTGATTCCTACTCACTAAGAATTTGCCGCTACTGTTGACGAGTCGTTTGAATGAATGCAAAGCCACATGCTAAGCTAGCCACCACATGACTCAGTAATACTGCTGCTGCTTGGTATCCAAACTTCCTGGAGTAGATTTATTTCCACTTTATTAAACAAATACAGCATTCTAATTGTTTAGCACCATTTAGGATCATTAAGTAAGCTTGAAGAATTACAGATGATTATGATTCAATACTCGATGCGGCCTATACCTCAAAGACATCTTTTTTCTTCCGATATCCGATCCGGTGACTTTGGCCAGTACCGGATCGGCACATCCCTAGTTAGAATTAAGATCAGGTTTACTTGAATGGGTCGAGGGTTATGTCATGACTGGACGTGAGGATCTGAGTAACAGGAGCGTCTGTGTGTGGGTGTGTGTGTGGTGTGTGTGCGTGTGCGTGTGCGTGTGTGTGTGTGTGTGTGTGCACTACCTAGCAGGTGTGTCCAGATGTTTCCAGTCTCTGTGTGGATTCTGAAGATGCTCTTGAAGCAGGCGCGGAAAGAAGGCATGGGTGGCCTGTGGCCGTGAAGCAGGAAGTCGTTGTCCTTCAACCAATCGGGGAGCACGTCGTGAGGTATGACCCGCCACCGGCCTTCCCACACCTGATTGCAAAGGACACAAATAGCAACACAGTAAGTTCGGACAACTACTGGAGTGAATGGAGAAGGTTAATGACTAAATGACCTCTAATCAAACTGTCCTTTAGGAGAAGCAGCCGGTTGTTTACTGAATGTCCTATAAATAGGATGTGTGTGTGTGTGAGAGGGGAGTACAGTATGTGAACACAAGTGTGTGTAGTGTCAAATGAACAGCATCGGGGTCAAGTGGTGTAAATACATAAACTGAAGTTCGATACGACAAGCCGGCCTAATGGAGAGAACACAAGAGACTCCTCTGACAGCTTCCTTACACTGATTTATTTCCCGAATTTAAAACCTGCTGCTTGCATTTTTAGCAGGCTCTCAGTGTGTGTGGGTGTGTGTGAATATTAGTCCAAACTAGTGAGTCCATACAAGTCCAGCAGTGTCATCTTACAGACACCACAGTCCTCAGCCTGCTTGTCCTTTTCATTAAAATCCATCAAACCACAAACATGTAATGCATGTTTCTAGCATGACACCAATAAGGGGCTGTTTTTTAAACTTTGCGTTCTCAAATGATGCTGTAAAAAATGTCTTATCACGACTGGACTGCTGGTTTTCTGCAAGTGACTGCCAAGAACTTTGGAATTCTTCCCATTTTGGCTCGTGAAACACGTTTTGTATGAGCATAACTTAAATAAATAAAGAAGCTAAACCCAGCATATAAAGTGTGCAATCAGGACACTCAACTCTCCTTTTATGTGTTTATGGTTTAACTGGCTGCTTTCACTATGTGGCTTTATCGAATGTTGATTTAAAAACATCTTGGTAGCACAAACATCGCTCTGAGCAATATTTACTTGTTTATGAGCGGTGGATTAAAGGGTGTGTTGCTCCATGACGTCTGTATGGACGAGTTAATGTTCCTTACCTTGTGTACAAACTCCTCCATCCTCTCCATGGCATGGTGAGCCTGTAGCAGAGGGGTCATCCCCATGAAACCTTCATCGCTGCTCTTCCCCTCCTCTTCCTCCTTCTCCTCTCCTCTGTCGTCCTCTTCACTTTTTCTCCTCTCGTCATCGCACTCTGGGACCCTCTGACGGGAAAACAAACACACACACACACTGTCAGGACACAGGGCTTTCAGAGGACTGGAGCTAGAAAATGTTGTCTCAAATAAACAGCAAACTTCAAACTCACTGTTGATTGAATTTCTTGGAGAATTTTAGCTTTACTTGACTAATTAATGGAAGTGTGACCCTGTAATTAAAACTGAACATGCTATCATATTCATATTGATCATTTTGCATAACCTGCTGCTGACCACTGAGGAGAAACACAGATTTGTTGTTGGTATCATAGTTCAAAAAGCTCTTTATCCTGCCCTCTGTTCCCCCTCTGTGGGAGAGAAACTCCCTCTGGGGGGAACACAGGGATTTTAGCCTCTGCTCTACAATATTCATCCCCTCATGACTCCTCAGATCTACCTGGTGAACAGTTGGGACGAATCGAAATCCTAGGTATGAAAGTTGTTTTGAAGAATCCATGTAAACATGAACAAGTTAAAAGTAGAAAGTGTTGGATGAGCAGAGGGAGCGATCGTGCACGCACTGAGGAGGGATCACTGCTGATTACACTGATGACTGTTCATCAGCATATAACTGCATGCACCCAAATCAGGTGTTTAGAAATATAACGAGCAAAAAGAGAATTTAAAGAAATAATGGCTTGAACAGATTTTGTGGAACTGCAACGATTAGTACATCAACAAAAAAGTATTTGCCAACCATATTGATCATCCATTAAAGTCATTATTCATGGTAAAAGGGCAGGAAATGCAGTTTATAGACTGTGGATGATCTGTTTTATATAGTTTCAAACTGAATATCTCCAGGGTTTGAACTGACAAAACAAGACATTTGTCTTAGAGACAGTGAGATTTTTCAAACATCATTTTTCACCAAACAATGAATCAGTTTAACTAGAAAATAATCGACAGATGAATCAATGATGTAAATATGGTTAGCCTGCAGATGGTGTGTATTTTATCTAACACCACATCCTCTGTCACAGCTGGGGAGCCGTGGACAGAATTTAAATATATGGCTGGTGCTTTGTGATAAATACACAGTCATTAATCAAAGCACACACCAACAACACACAGAGCTGAAGGACCACTGACACTAACACAGGGAGGCTGTGTGTGGAGTAGGCTGTGCTGGCACACACAACAAACGGTGTTGTAAACACAAAATATACATTCTTCACTTTAACACACACCGGACATGCGCTGCAAAAAAGAGATTAGAAGAGATGAGCTTTCTGTTCTTCTTAGGAGTAGGACAGCGGGAAGAACAAAAGTGAGAACATTAGAAAAAACAACAAGACAAAGATGGAGAACAAGAGCAGAAAGAGGAGGAAAAGTCCTGTAGTATACATTATGCATGACTAACCCATTTTAAAGACCCACCAGCAAAATACACTCCAGAGACCCTCTCTGTGTGTGTGTGTGTGTGTGTGTGTGTGTGTGTGTGTGTGTGTGTGTGTGTGTGTGTGTGTGTGTGTGTGTGTGTGTGTGTGTGTGTGTGTGTGTGTGTGTGTGTGTGTGTGTGTCTGTGTGTGTGTGTGTGTGTGTGTGTCAAATGAAGTGTGTAGACAGTCGACACTGTCAGGTTGCTAAAGTCAGACTTTGTCAGTTTGACATCTGCCTGTGTGCGAGTGTATAGTCTGTGCTTAACCATGCATGGGAATGAATCTCAGTCTGCAGCTAGTACGAGAAGGACACACACACCCACCCACACCCACACCCCCAACCCACCCACCCACACACACACACCCACACCCACACCCACACCCCCAACCCCAACCCCAACCCCAACCCACCCACACACACACACACACACACACACACACACACACACACACACACACACACACACACACACACACACACACACACACACACACACACACACACACACACACACACACACACACACACACACACACACACACACACACACACACACACACACACACACAGCTTGAATCACACCTGAAGGCGATAAGTGTAAAACCACATTCTCATAAATCCAGTGTTTCACAGCTGAGGTAAAGGTGACACCTGCCATTGATTTTGTGTGTGTGTGTGTGTGTGTGTGTGTGTGTAGTTCAGCATCAGTGATTGGGTATACTATGGGAGCAGAGGGTATCTGGGTGACTGCCAAGTAGTCACGTGCGCTGCAGTCACTGTGTGTGTCAGTAATAGCCTCTCGTGTGTGTGTGCCCATGCATGTGTGTAATGTAGGTGTAAGCTAAAACCCAGATGATGCCAGCCTATTCTTTAAGGGTGTGAATACCTCTGAGTGTGTGTCCTCTAGGTGTACTCAAGATGCCTTCAGTAAATCATATACACTCACACCTGCCGAGGGTGTCGAGCCAAATGTAGAGTGGTGATACACACACACACACACACACACACACACACACACACACACACACACACACACACACACACACACACACACACACACACACACACACACACACACACACACACACACACACACACACACACACACACACACACACACACACACACACACACACACACACACTCTGTTTTAGTATACATTATAGGGAAAGTAGCAGCAGCGGTGGAGGTGGATTGGAAGCATTTAACCTACAAACCTTTATGTGCAAGTGATTTATTATCTCCACCTTCACACTACAAAACCACGTTTAACTGAGCCACTACTGTAAGTTCACACGTTTCTTTTTAAAGTCAGGCTTGTTAGGAAAAATAAAGTGAGAGAATGTTCTGGTGAAAATGAGTCATAAAGCCTTATTCCTAAACAGGAAGTAAATGCATCATTGTCCTGACAATAGTGAATGATGAAACCTCACCACGCCGACACTGGTGCCCATCAAACAGATAGCACGTAACAGCATGGAGGAGATCATGAGAAAATCATTATTAGATTGTGAGAAAAATAACAATCCAAAGGACTCTTGATCTGGACTCTATTCGTGGCTAACATAGCCTTGAGCAGCTAGCCTCACATTTTATTAAAAGTAAATCTGCAACAGTGATTTCCTGCTTTGATCTCAATATTTGTGCTGCAAGTATAGCATTTCTCTGCCTACATGAAACAGAGCTGTAAAGAGGAAGCTGTAGGTGTTTGCAGATATTCAGAGGAAAACCAAACCAAACATGACCAGCTTGAGGAACGAAGAAGAATTGAGTGGTTTTCTGCCGGGAAACGTGTTTTCTGCTGAGCTAAACTCAGTCCGGAGAGCGAGAGCAGCAGAGCTGAGGTACAGCAGCGGGTCATGCAGAGAGTCTGGCTGTCCGTAGCTCAGCTGAATGTGCTGTAAGCAGATTTAATGACAGCGTAGAGGCAAGACACAGACAGGAGGACCGTGGGAGGGAAGTGGGCTGTGGTTCTTGGAAGTGCGGGCTATTCCTAACATTGGGCACATTCAGACACATGGAATGAATGCAGCATGTCTACCACACGTGACTCAGCCTCAGCCGCCCCGTGTCCAGCAAGTCACCAAGGCAGAGTTTAGGGAGTTGAATTCTGCTCTGTGGGAAAGTGTGTATGAGGTCAAGGATATGATGTCATTGCTTAAGGAAAGGAAGTGTCCATCCTAGGCTCTGAGAGCTCTCCATACAACAGCTCATCTGGTATGACTAAAACTTGAGGTCACATACGTTGTGTAATCTCAGTTTTCCTCCAGCAGAGCACTGTTCCCAATTTGCTAGGAAATGTTTTACTAGGAAAAGCCTGAAGGGATCTTTAGGAATATGTAAAATATATTCATGCTTTTAGCTAATTATTATTATTATTAAAGCTCATTTATTATCCAAGTAAACATTTGTATTAAGGGGAGCTATTGTGGAATGTATATCGCTGTTGAAACTTTAATACACACCATAGTCAAATGAAGCTGTCCAAAGACCTTTGGTAGTACTGTTTGAACATGAATGATGATGATTCAAAGTTGGCATTAATCCTACAGAAACTACCAAAAAGGTAGGGTTCATAAAACCTTGTGGCACAAGTTTATTATCTAACTATCTCTATGAATCCACATGTAGGATAAAGCTCAACAGTGTGTTTGCAGGACAGGAATAACATAGACAGCACATATACTTTAAACACTTACCACATACGCATGAGCTAAGCAACTAGTCTTGGATTATACACAGACACGGGAACAAGAGTGGAACAACAAGCCCTTCGTCACCGGTCCACTAAACGAGGCAGCTTTTCTTAAAAGCCCTGAAAGACTTCCTCTGTTTTACACACACTTAAAAACATATCTCCAAGCTCCCCTCAGACTCATTAACCATTCTGCATCTAGACCTGGGTAATGAGTCTTCACACGCACACGCACGCACAGACACACACACACGATAGCCTGTGTGTGTGTGTTCTGCTGAGCTCTACAGTCAGCTGGTGGCAGGGTCAAGAAGGAAGGGAGAGACATTTAAAGAGTTATCTTCCAGCAAACTTTACACTCAAGGTAAACACAGGGAAACATCTGCCAGCCAATCAGAGTACAGCTGAAACAGTGGACCAGTGACAGCAGAGTCTGAATTTTTAACAGAACAAAGAGAGCTCACCCTTGTACAGCATAACCCCTGCACAGCAGACTGAGAGATTCGACATGTGACCTGCACATGCTCAACGCTCTCTCGGGACTACAACAATTTGGAAAAGACGCCCAGACCATTAAAACAGACGGACAGTGTTCAAAAACAAGCACACATGTCCAGCTCTAAGAACACAGTGCTCAGGCTGCCACAAGACAAACAGTTCTCTCTGTTCTCGCCCATTGCCACGAGGAGGGCATGAAAGATCTGCACAAGCATGGCAACGAGTAACACTTCTATCAAACTGTTCTCAGTCAGAGGCCTGACACTCACACATAGAAACATTCTGTGGCTAGGTATTCAAAGCCAATACAACATGTTTTCTTATCTTGGCGGCAGATTCATTAAAACAAATATTACGATATCCTTTACAAATTAAAGGTAGAGGTCAGCGTTTGGGAAATATTCTTATGAGAGAGATGAAAAGATTGATACCACTTTTACGTCTTTGCAACCCTAAACCTCTTTCCTTGTTTTTATTTTCATCCCATTCTATCCTCACGATGTCAGAGGGTTCAGGTCGATGAGATGCTGGATTAACTTTCACGTCAGGTACAATAAGAGGATGTAAAACTGGATGTTAGATCAAAGTGAAGCTCGGCTCCGATGTATAAAAATGTCTGGCACAAGGAGAGGATGTGTCCAAAATGTGGAGCATTGTGTTCTGGTATTTGTTCACTCTTTATTTCCCTTGTTTTTTTGTGGGGGTTTGAAATGTGTGCGTAATAAATTCCACAGTGTAGTGTTCTTTTTAAGTTTGAGGTGCATTTCCCCAAATAAGCACCTGTAGTCTCTGTGTTTTGAGGCAACACAGAGGTAAACTCCTTCTCTCTGGTAAAACTCTAAAAGGACGGGATTCATTGAGGCTATTTTAGTTCTCAGCAGGAGCTCCACCCTCCTGAAAATCTAATTCTCCTTAGCTGCATTAACTATCAATTGAAATGTTCTTTCCTAAGCTCATGCCATCTAAAGTTCCTCCAAGTCTTAATAAAGAAAATTGAATTACATAATGTGTAAATTAACTTTGGTTTGGCCTCGATAGTACACTAATGTTAAGTTGTTACAGAAACCACTTTAGTGTTCGAGATGCATCACTCTGGTATATGCCTGTTCCTGAGCACGTGTTTCCCATATCAAATAGTTCCTTCTAAAGTAATAGGGTGAGATGTTTGGCAGGTTAAAATCTATTGTTTCTTTTTAACAGCTGTGGGGTGTGATCAGCAAACACCGACTCTCATGGGGAGAGTTAAAAGAAAGGTGGAAAAAATGTATCCCAGTATCTGCATAAATAAAGTTTATACAAAAGTCAAACTGCCAAGATACGAGACAGAGAGGCAACACACACACACACACACACACACACACACACACACACACACACACACACACACACACACACACACACACACACACACACACACACACACACACACACACACACACACACACACACACACACACACACACACACACACACACACACACACACACACACACACACACACACACACACACACAATGCTAAAAGTTTCAAAAGGCTTGGGTGTGAAGACAGCCGGCCCTCGCTGATTGTGGCAAGGGGCCCCTCCCGTCCTCTCAGGTATCTGCATTGTGTTACAGCAGGTAGAAAGGGCAGACACAATGCACACACGCACAAACTATTGTGTGTCAGCTCTACGGCTGCACGCTGCTGGCCTTTCACACTGAACTGTCTGTACACACACATGCAGAGACACACACGCACATACACACACACACACTGTGGAAACGGGAACACACAAGTGATGCCTCAGAGCGTTTATTTGATCAGTTCAATGGGACGCTCATCACATATGTGTTTGCTTTCCTTCCAGGAAGCTGCTGTGTATACTGTAGACAGAGTGGCTTTATTTTTAGTGGCAGTGATTCTTGCACACATTCAATATCCACAACACTTATGACTTGAGGCATAACTTAAAACTGAACATCAGGTGCAGCAGAGACCCCCCGCCAAGATGCACTGTTAATTCCTAGCGCACAGAATGAGTCATCGTCGAGTTTGGAAAGCCTTGAAGGTGCTAAGGGTGTCGATAATAAGCGGAGGTGTCGGAAGTTGAAAAGCTTGGGAAATAAGCCTCTGATCTAAACGTGCAAACACAAACTGGAGAGACTGGTGACATGAAGCTCTGTCCTCCTTCAGCGACTACTTCTGATGGCTTTAAGTTAAGGCAGGAGAGTAAGCTTGTCTTTCAGTTTTATCCGCACACTCTTGGTATTTTCCTCTTTTAATGACAAACTGTAATATTTTTACTGACACTCACCCCATTGTGTGAGGGGCACTCTGCAGTGCTGAGGTGACTGGTTGGAAAACCTGTGCTTGGCGTGTCTGCTTTCTCCCGAGGACTCATGGGATCTGTAGGCGTGCGATCTGTCGTCTGTTCGATGACATTTTGATTTCTGTGTCGCAGCACGAAGGCCGGGCCCTCGGCCCCACTCGTCTCTCCTCCGTCCAGTTTGAAACGCCGGACTGACCTCCTCAGAGAGAAGACTACACCGATGAAGATGACTTACTCTGGATGGCACCAAAAACCTCTTTGGATCTTCACTCTGTGGCAGAAAGAAGAGAAAGGTAGAAATAAAGGAAGGGTCAAGAAAGAGAGGAAAAGATGGAGACAGAAAACAATTGTTAGTCTCCATGACTTTGTTTATTCTCAAAGTTGAAATTAGGGCAATAAAATCCAATCAAAACAAAACATGGAACGAACTCACGACATTCTAACTGTTAATAGATCACATGCATAACAACTTTAAAGTTTTAGGATAATACTCTGTAGCAGTTCCCAAAGAAGGAACAACATAAGCCCATAATACACCCAATAAATGTCAACTGTGGCCTTGTCAATTAAATACAGCTTGGGTTATCATAAGTATCACGACCAAAGCATCAGGGAGTCTTTTATTTGGGCCTGACTTCAAAATCAAGTAATTAAAAGGTCCCAAGATCCATCCTAAAAGAGTGAAACATCCTGCAGACACAGTCTATCACTCGTTAGCATGCTTGCATTAGAGATAAAGATTATGTTGTTTCTTGCTTTTTTTCCCCACGATCACCTCAGAACGTCCCCATGGTATCAAGGCCCTAAAATACAGGATCTACTAACACTGGCAGCCAATGAGGAGCTGCCAACTTGCTGTTATGGTGAGTTGCTTAGCGACGAGGAGGTGTCAAGGACAGGAACAAGATATTCACACACGGGAAGTAGATATGTTCTCTGTTTATAATTTACAATCCCTTTTTTCCTCCATCCCAGTGTGTCTGCTGCTGTACAGGGTAAATTAAACATATGGTTCATTACAATTCCAGCTTGATACACTGTGTTAACGAGCAAATTCAAATCAAGTTGCTGGCATTTTTGTGCAGACTCATAAGAGGCAAAGCTTTTTGTATGAAAAGCAACTCTCTGAAAAATCAGGAAAAGTTAGAATGAATGCGATTACACAGCTATGAATACATCTTTAATGTACCGTTAAATGATGAGACTGCAGCTGCACATTTATATCAGCATGTCTTACACTGCTGAGATCTGTGTTTCTCACTGACACACACACACACACACACACACACACACACAGCTCCAGAGGGGCAAAGTCAATGTGAACATGCCCCGAGCAGCGGACCACTTCTTTTCAACCATCCCCCTGCGATGCAACAAACACACATAGGGGGATTATACACTCAAGGGGGCGGGGGGATGACGACACGGTCATGCACACACACACCTGGGCATGTACTTGTGAACATACACACAGCTAAAGACATCATTTGAAATGGGCTGATGTAAGCATGTAGGGGACAAAAGAGCTGCAGTGGATCGGGACAAATGACTCACAAATAAATAACATCACGCAATGTAACCTTCTTATCTTACTAAGGTGATTGCTTTTGCACCTTTTTTGCCTCACTGTGTCATATTAAAGTGAGTTAAGGGAGACAGAGAGTTGGCTTCTTCACTACTCACACAGCTGAGCATAAAGCCGTCTGCTTTTTATTTAGAAGAAAAGACAAACTATTTTTGGATTTGAAAATGATGGCTTGTCTCAAGTGAAAAAGCAAAACAGAATAGTGATTTAATTTCTAGTCGCCTTATTACTTTGTAAGTAATGATAAACAACTCAAAAGTACGAAGCTTCTTTTAACCTGTGGTTAAAACTGATTACAGATACTGAAACACTGGAGCAGCTTTAACAGAGGTTAGGTGTGTTGATAGGGAAGTAGATAATGTGTATCCACTTCCCTATCAACACACCTGATGATTTGCCAGGGAACTATAATTATTCTAAAGGAGAAATATCAAACCACAAATGGTGGCTTTGAAAGAACATGTTGAAATAAAAGTATAAAGAGAAAAGACTACACTGCAAAAAATAACAGAGGGAAATGTGAAAAGATCCATGGGGAAAATTCTCAAGGTTTCATAACAATACCATTGACTCGATTATATGCAGCCAAGATGATAAAAAAGACTATTTGAGCTGAGAAGACTGGCCTGTGGGCGAGTTCCCTATTCGAAGTCAAACACTTCTACACTCAATCTCCCCCTCCTCTTCCTCCCAAATCGACTATTTTTTGAAAATGACATCGACTCTCTTGTTGAGTAACTGCACCCTTCTGTCACGATGTAAACGACACACACACACACACACACACACACACACACACACACACACACACACACACACACACACACACACACACACACACACACACACACACACAGTAGAAGAACAGGCAGAACAGAACAAACTGGCCCCCAGTAGAGATTAAAAACAGACTCCCCATGTTGGAACATAAAATACTGGGAGAAAAACTGATACACACACCTAAATCACACGGTGCCTCCTGGGGTCCGAGCCGGGTCCAAACGTTTAGGTTCAGAGAGAACAGCTGACACAGGACTTCTGTCGACAACATGATGCTAAAATATCTGTATGATCGCAATTTTCTGAGCTTTTGTGGATGTCGTGTACTCCCTTGTATTTTTCCTAATTAAAGGCACAGTGTGTGTTTGAATTATTTTCCACACAGAACCTCCGTGAAATACGCAGACAAGTTCACCATCTGCTGTCTTTCTGCAAGCAATAACAACTCTATTACACGTTACCCCAGAGTGATGCTTTAACCCCAGGAAATGAACCGACATAAAGGATATGAACAGAACAGCCGCCTGAAGGATCCACGCGTGTGACCTGCCGGTTAGACACGGGTCAAGAAGGGATTTACCATCTAATGAAAATGCCCAGGAGCCATTGCTTTTCAACATTTCTAAAAATAGATAAAAACAGACAAGCAATCAGGGTTGTTTGCTGTCAGCAATATTTCAACAGTGCTTTCCTACACTCAATGAGTACCTATGTCTAATCTTTAACATTTGAATCCCCCCTGAACCAGCTACAGCAATGTCGTCAATAAACACTTTCGGCCTTTAACCATGGATGCTATTGAGTTTCCACTATTGGTGCGATTAATTTGGCCAACAGGTCAATAACAGCAATACTGAGAGTGTTTGTAATGCAGCCTGAAAAACAATGTGTGTCTTGCAGGCTGTAATGGCATCTTTTAAACCTAAGCATTATTGTAATGACACAAAGGAACGCTTTTATCTTTAGAAATTGATCTCAATGATGTGACCTTTGGCCAAACACTGCAAGGACACTGATGTTATTCCAGCAGGTAACTTAGTCCGGGTATGTGTAGTGATGTTTATTTTATGAATAAAAGACTTCAAATAGGAATAGTTTCAAATGTGTTCCTTGCCGAGAGTTGAATAGTTTGACTGATACCACCTTATACAAGCTAGACTAAGATAACCAGCTACTGGCTTCTAAACATACAAATAAGAGAGTGGTATCGACCTTTTCAATGAAAAAGTGAACAAGCATATTTCCTAGAATGTTAGTTAACACATTCATGGCCAGTAAGAGCCTTGATTACATTAGTGAAACCAGTCATCCATGTCAAATTGGAGATGGTATAAATTGTTATGCTGTATAATTAAAAGCCACAGTATCTTTCAATCATCTTGTGACCTTTGTCTCGTGATACTGGTGAGTCCAGATGTGCGCTTGCACCACACTGCTCTATAAGACTGGATCAGCAGTTACTGATGACCATATTATTTTAAAGCTAAACTGTGTTTCCATGTTAATATGCTAACATTAGCATGCTAACAGTCTACAAGGTCATTTCTTCCTGTGCAGTATTTCACACAGGCATGAGCATGTGCCGCAGCATTCCCTCATGCTCATTGTCACCATCTTTCTATCGGTGTCTTTCTCGCTTAAACGCAACACACACACACACACACACACACACACACACACACACACACACACACACACACACACACACACACACACACACACACACACACACACACACACACACACACACACACACACACACACACACACACACACACACACACACACACACACAGCAGAAGACAGCTGACTTCACTCAAAGTAATGTGGAGTCAGTCTTTGTCACTGTAGAGCTGTAAAGACAGCTCCACAAATCAATGCAGGCAACAGACAAAAAAACAAACACAAGATCTGATGGAAAGAAAGATAATCGACACTTAGGGGGGAAAGAAAATAGGAACGACTGAAAACCGAAAAGAAATGTCAAAGGGAATTGATTTGTTCTTGGTTTTTTTTCTCCCCAAGGAAAGAGTGAGTGGTGCAGCTGGGAGGCAGCGGTAAAAAGTGGAAGTGTAATGAAAAAGAAGCAGAAGTACCAATTTCTAATTTCTAATCGGCCATCTGTCATAGCTGCCACCGTTTGTTCTCTAAAACACATGTATATCACGCTGTATAGAGGAAGGGAAGGGGGCTTAAGCAGACATTATTGGTTTGTGTTTATCATATGTGGTTTAGGGAGCAGTACCCATGTTTGATGAGGAAGTTCAGTGCAGACGAAGGAAGTGGACACAAGTGGGTGAAAGCATTAGCTGTGCTCACAAAAGGAGAAACTGAAAAAACAAGAAATTATTAAGGAATGACAAAACATATGACTCACCAAACCGGCTCTGCAGCCTCGTCTGGTTATCAGACATACAAATACGCCTGCGTGCTGCATGAGTGTGTGGGTGTTTGTGTAGTGACACATCGAGTTGTAGGTCAAGGAGTATTTAGAGAAAAGCAGTGACTTTCCTTTACTTAAAAAAAAAAACATGTAGGAAAAAGGTCAAATAGTAAGTGCTGTGTAACCGCTTTAAACCTACTACTCACCATAGTAGATGGATTTTACCATCCATGTTTGGTTTAATTGCAAGTAAATCAAAAAAGGCTTCAAAGAGGACCCAAATTGTTCTAATTCTCATTAAACTGTGGAGCAAATAGCCTTTTCTTATGCAAGCTACAGACATTATGAACTTGTCTGGCAGAACCACGTACACAAAAAGGATAGATAATCTTTTCTAATCAAGACAAGTTGTCTTTCCTCTGTTGTTAGCAGCTATTCTGCTAATCGTTTCATCTAAAGCTCTGTAATGACGTGTGTTTTAGCTAGCAGCTCCACGTTGCTAGGAGGGCGTTAAGGCCAACAAGTTAAAACAACAACTTAAGTCATACACGCTATGGTGGCTGATTAGAGAGAGCTAGCATTTCATGTCAAATCCAGTAAGTTTTCTATTCATAGTCTACGCGACATTACAATAACCACACTGCTTGAGATTTCACTTCATATGCCTAAACAACTGAATCAGACACACAACATAGGACGTGTATCCACTCCCACAATACAACAGTGTTCCTTTTCCACTTCTCTTAGTATATGCTCCTATTTAATGCATTATGAATGTTAGTGGCTGTCAGGCAACATGCCGTTCCTCCATAATGTGTGTTCTCTCTCTGAGTCTCATTGTCAGATCTGCCCTGTGTGGCCTGTGACCTGCTGTCATTACTCTTCTCTCTGACATAGAGTCACATTGAAGCATTGTTATAATGACATCAACTAAAGCCGCTTCAAAGCCGTGCGATCTGTCTAAAATCTGTCTTTGTATGGTTGATAATCTTTCAGAAGGTACGATTTAGAGTGATATTAGAAGTTATGTGTGATAGTTAGTTGAATGCATGAAGGTCAATGTTTCTTTAACGACGAGGCAATATAATGAAAAACAGAACTTGGACATGGGAATGAGCTTTTCCATGACATACCACCTGGTTTTTCAGGTCAGAGAGCCAGTCGCAGTCAACAGGAAACAGAGGATGGTAAACAGGTTACACAGGCTTATCAGTTCAAATCAGTCAGAAAAGGTTTATACTGATCTGTATCATTTCTTTGAATCATCACAGTTTTTATCTAGCAAGAGCATTTATAACCAAATAATCATCTTAAAGCTGTCTTGTTTAGCATATACCCTGTTTATCTTTAGTGAAGTCAACAGCTCAGCAGTTAGACCTTAGACAGGGCGCAGGACCTCTTTTATTGTTAGGTTAGTCCAAAAGCCACAAACACTTATATACGCTAACGACTTAAAGTGACAACACAGTGCCCTTGAAACAACACACTGAATGTATGACATGGCCTGGGTCCCATGCTTTGATCCTTTAAAATGAATAGTTAATAAATAGTTATTGATCGTTTGGGAACTGGGTTTGATTATGGAAGTCATGGAATTGTTATGGAAATATCGACATCCATACCTAGTGCTTTCTGTCTCTCCTCTCTACATCTGCTTACATAGGGACTGGAAAAGTCAGGGTGAGTGTGGGATGGTAAGAGCTGGGTGTGTAGGAGTAGTTTAATCAATGTAGGATTTCTTCCGCATCTTTTCTTGGTACGGTGTCAATACCTTAAGCCCCCAAACGTGCTTACTTGTAAAGCACTTTGAATTGCCTTGTATTGAAAGGTGCTATATAAATAAACTTGCCTTTTGATTTTGCAGAAAGAAACAAATAAGATATTGAGCTTCATTTGGTTCTTGTGCTAAATATCAAATTGAATTTGAAAAACGTTCGTCAGGACCTGCTTGCTGGTAAATGTGTAATTATTTTGTAATCTAAAATGCCCGGCTTTCCACAATTTGATTTGACACTTGTGTACAAACTCTTCATTTGGTGATGCAGTTGACCTCACAGTGCTTCATGCTGTGTGTTCCTATGTGAGGGGGTTGTGTATAAGCCTCCCTTTGTAATTGGGGCAGCTTTACAATGATTTAAACCTGCTGTTGGAGACCACATGACTGCTTTTGCTGTTCACTGAGATTATGAAATCAAACTGGAAACTGCACTTAACACATACACGCCCACCCTACCGTGATATTCGTGAAAACACAACTTTAATTCTCCGTCTCCGTTTGGCTTTTCGCGAAAGCTCGTCAGTGTTTGCTTTACCTACTTTACTTTGAGAGTATGATATGCTTCAGTATATTGCAGGCCAGTTCACCATATTTTTTCTACATCCACACACCTTTTCAGTGAATATTAATAAACCAACAGTAGCCAATAAAAAGAAACAGAAATGATCTTTTTTAACAATAACGCTTCATATCTGAGTTGTTTGTGTACGTGTGGGTCCCCTGGTTATCTCTCAGTCCTGGTACAACAGTGATGCTGCAGCCAGCAGTCTTATGATGGAGAGATACACAAAGGGAAACAGTGTGAAGTAAACCAAACACACATACATACCATTGTTCCATCAGTAAACAGGCAGCTACGTAGCAGAAACACTACCACGCTCTAATATTGTGGAAGGTGGAATCATTACAATAAGAATGTTCCAGATGTATGAAACTGGCCAAAATGAAATTGCCCCACATCATAACCCAACAATTCTTAATTAATTTTACCAGAAGACAAGAGAAAGATTTAATTTCAGATTACATACACAAGCATTTGTCACATGTTAGGTGACATTCAAGTGTCCTTGACCACAGGAGACCAGTCCAATTCATCATAGTCTATGGTTTGGTTTAATGAACTCAACCAAAAAAACAGATGAATCTACCTGATTAACCTGCAGAAGTGCTCTCATTATCAGTATACCATAGACCCATGTGCAAAACCAAAACAATAAAACACATGAAACATCCGTGCAGCAGGCTAGCACTGCCTGGCACCGTTATATCAACTCTCAACTGGGACGGGCAATGAGGGCTGGAAAATGTATCTGATACAATTGCTGAGTCTGTCATCGTCTCTATAAAGGGCTGAAGCCTAACTCGAAATAGGTCCAACTAAAGCAGAAAATCACTGAATATCAAATGGTCTTGAAATGAAATGTGTAAATGTTCCCGAGTAGTGTTCCCACACTATACAATGCCTGACACTAACTGGTTTAATCCGGCCTGAATAACCACCAAAACCTTTATCAAAGAAACTGCTCTTTGTCCCTGAACATTAAACCAGCTGAACAACACGGACCACAACAAGGTCACCGCGCTGCTGGATCTGCTGGTGAACACAGGGCAAAGTAAAGCAGTGGTTTCCAAGCACTTGGCGTTAAACCAAAGGTGGGTCACACAGATATAAAAATAGGTCCCCTAAAAGATCAGATGAAAGGAGAACCTAATGCTAGTGACAACTATATACAGACATCAATGCCATCTGCCTTAATAAAGGCTGAACAGTACACTGAAGGGTGCAAATCACAGAGGTTTTTTTGGCTTACTCCTTGATGGAGCTTGAGGCCGAGGTCAACCATCTCACCTTACACAGATGTCTGTGCCTACATGTTAGTGCTGTCTAAACTTTTTAACCAAGGTGGAACATTAGGGTATCTGTTTCCTCTGTCTTTCTAGAAGTAACTCTTATTGTTCTGGAATTGATAAACCAGGGAGACTATATGCTTTGAAAAACATGATAATATAAAACTGTTGTTGTTTATCATCAGTGAGACGCTTACTCTATATGGAGAAAAGAAATGACCGGCTTATTTAGCTGCAAGTGTTAAGTGTGTACATTTCATTAAAGCAACACAATTACAGGATAAACCATTTAAGAGAAATGTGCATATTGTGTGAAGAGAGATGCAGCAACTCTTTCTATGATCAATCCGTTTCACACTGACAGTTATCTACTATTCTTAGAAGCTATGTTTAGCTGCTCTTCTGCCTGGCACACTGTCAAAGAGTGACTTCATTACACATTAAATTCTCTCGTGATTTGTACTTCCAGTAAAAAACATGCTTGCCTAATAGCCATGTCTAGCAGGATTGAACTCTTATGGTGCACACATTAGCTCAAGCAATGGAATTATTCTTTAAATTGCAAATCAACATATATAAACAGGGAATTGCTGCAAAATTCCTGTTCAGATTAATAAAAGGGTTCTAGGGTGTGAATCACATCAGAGATAAAGGAACTCCATTGAGACCTTACTGTGGTACTGTGAGTGCTTTGCTTTGTGCATGATTTGATTTCACTACAGATCACAGACACATGCACACATACAGTATGCCTGTATCTACTATGTGAGTTTAGACCCAGAAGTACAGTGGTATGCTAAAGTGCAATTTAAAAATGTGTCTGATCCATGAATTAGCCTAACCATGGGCTTTTCTCAAGCCAGCGTATGTCTGGGAGTGTTTTTGTAAACATAAAGTTTGGGTTCTAGACAAATAGGCTATCAGCTACCCAGCCCATGAAAAATGTATGAGATGACTTCATGCTTTGTTGCAAACCGAACAGAAGAACACTGAAATGGGATGGGCATACACCCAGTACTCATTTTCTATTTTCTAATATTGCAGAAAACTATTTTATGTACTAAAATAGTAAATATAGGCTGGTTAAAAATGATGAATGATGAAAAACACTTTGGTTTTACTGAATGAAATCCTTTTAAACGGGAGTTTCATAAAGCATACAGACAGGATTCAGATCAAGTCTGTAATTCAACAACAGGAAAATCAACTTGTGGTCTTACATAAGAACATGTGTTGTTTAATAAATACTGGATTTATTCAAAAAGGTTCTATTATTATTTTCAGCTTTTTTTTTTTTGGTCAAATTTCCCAAGAAATCAAAAACAACAAAGCAGGAAGCCACATAATAAACATGTATTAAGAAAGCTGAGCCAAAACAGGACTGACTAAATTTGCATTTCCAGCAGCTGCTGCCATGTTGTTCTTAATAAGGTAATTCGTGCTTTCTAACCCATTCACATATACAAATAAATACGTTGAAGTGCGCAGCAAAAGGAGCTAAATGCGCCAACGTCACCAATGCAAACTCCGACACACACACAGAGTAGACAGGAGTCAACACAGGCGAGCAGGCAAGACAAAGAAACCCAAAACTCCAGCCAGACAAACAGTTCACGTTGACAACGACAATTCGTACTTTAAACACTCATGAAAGAGGGGTGTTTTCTATGTTTTGACCCAGAAAAACAGTTTAACCTTACATTTGACCAAAGCTGCGTTGTCAAAGATAAAATAGGACGCAGACTGCAGCCCATCGACAGGCTATGGTGATGGTTTGTTTACACCGAGCTAGCGATTAGGCTAGTCCGCTAACAAGAGCTGCCACATCCCAAAGAAGCCAGATAACTATTTACCAGACCTTGTCTTGATTTTGACAGCTTACCACCTCGTCATATCTGCTTTTAAATATACCAATTCAAGCCTCCATGTGGATGAACACGCCTCGTAAAGAGATCCCGAAGAAGTGCTTTCTTGCTGGCTAGCAGATTATGCTTCTCTCTGTTGTTTTGACAGCCAGAATTAGCTGGATAGCAAAGCTGCTAGCTGGCAGGTTGCATTCAGAGAGGCGCTAACGTAACGCAGGGAAAGTATTGGGTGAATTCAACAGTCGAAAAACAAGATAGAACAACAATAAAAATAACCAACAGTGGACAAGGTCCGTCGTATTATTCACCTGGTACTGATGTCTGAAGATGAATCCGTCCTCTGGGAAATGTAACACAGTTAAGATAGAATTGTAGTCGCAGCTCTGCTCCTCTGTACTCTGAACGCTTTTCTGACTGTCGCTAGACCGAACTGGACCCAGCGACGTCGGAGGGAGGCAATCACTGCGTGACGCCACTCGCATGAGCGACAGAGAGCCAATCAGATCACTAAAGAAAACTAACAACCAACCAATGAGGTCCAAGAACAGGAAGAGGCTGGAAATGTGGCACGATGTTGTAGTTTTTACCGAATTTCATAGAAAATTGTGTAAGCAAGTTGATGTAGCAACATTGATTGGATGGAACATATATATATGAGAAGTTATGAAATATGATGGGGGCTGTGTCACAATCTATTTACGAAGGTGTTTTATTTGTGTAGCCAGCAGCAGTCCTTCAATAAGAAAACGTGTTTGAGAAGCAACAGCCAAAGACGTACCAGCCTAGAATTAAAATGACCACTCGAACGTGAAGTCTCACATATAGTCCAAAACCTAGACATCTATCAATTTATTATGTACAGAAACTAAACTTTTTGCATTTTTGCTAGACACACAACTTTAACGATTAATTATTCAAATTGTTGATCATTGTTCCAACATTGATATATGTTTCTTTTATGATGTTCCCTAGGTGGTGCTGCAGTTGTACTACTAACATATTTACAATATAATATGATGTACTCATAAATAAGTCTAGCAGATAGGTCATAAATCCTCACCATGTGAGAAGCAGCTACAGTATACAGGATGAAAAAAACATGTGCAGGTGGTGCTACTGGTCAACTCCGCCGTCATTGGGGAGTGTGCTGTGGGAGAAAAATAGCTTCATACTGAGAATCAGACCACTATCAGATCAGCTGCTCTCTGCCCTTTCCCCCCCCCTGGCCTCCTGTGTACATATCCATGAGTGCACCATGCCAGAACACACACACACACACGCCCTGCTGCTCTGCATTATAGTTAATTCTGATTGCATGATTGTGTAAATGGATTTATTGTGATGCAAGGCCATGGCAGCTGGGTGAACTCTCAGCACAGTTCAGCAGTTTCATTGGTCTGGTTCATCAGGTTTAAACACTAAACACGCTCAACAACTTTTTCAACACATACAGTATGTTCTTTTGTTTTCAGGGCAGAGGAGGCCTCAGAAATACCGTTCGAAAGAGGTGGCCTCTAAAAATGTTGAAAACCCAGCTGCCATTGGTGTGCTGAAGCAGATAGTGGTATCTCTGCTGAGACGCTGTGTGACGTTAGGTCAGTACTTTGACCTGATTATTGCTGTGTGTGCTCCTGGGTCAATCTTATCATAGCTTACCTCATTGATAAGATTCGTAAATGATGAGTGTACATTTTTGTTTCATTTGAATTAGTGTAGGATAGTGTAAGGGTTTAGCTGTACTCTGACATATCAAAAAACAAGATAATAAAATAGTTTAAATATAGTTATATAATAAGGATAAGATACAGGAGCTGCTATTTCTACACATTGACAAGATATACCAAACTTTACAGTATTTTTAATTCACAACAGCGTCCCACTCACTTATAATGTCTAAAAGATGATTTTATACAGGCTTATTATTTACTCAACACAGTTTTATTGACTAAGCCAGTGTTCTCTCAGTTTATCGGTTGAACTGGCTGGCAGGGATAGAGTTTGTTGAAAAAGTCCACCCTGTTCACATTTAGATAAATAAAACTGATGTGTTTCTAGAGTTCTGTGACAAGGACTAAGGGTCATTGTATCTTAGATGGTGAGGTTCAAAACATTTTTTCTGAAGTCAAAGCAAACAAAGTGAATAGCTTTAAAATGGTCTTTTTAACAAATGTGTCTATCCTTATTTCTCCTTGTAACAGCGGATAATACTGAATAACATGATAGCCCAGCATCATGGTCATTTTTATTCCTCAGTCTGATTCTAAGTTAAGAAATGTCATCAAATTGCATCATCCATTTTTATAAATTATTTTTCAGTTTCATTATATATTCATAAATAACTGTAGAGTTTGAGAGAGATATTGATGAGGATTCTCAATCATATTATTTGTTATTAGAGCAAGCGTTTTTAAAGCGCATATCCGAATATGTTTCTCAACATCTGGAATCTCTGCTCATACCAAAGAGAGACCTTCAGCTCCACAGCGGATATTCAACATGTCAGCGTATTGCAGCGTCTTTGCATGACCTGGATTTCTGATTGCACCATGTACATTGCTCACCCAGTATTTACATATATCTACATTTCGTTTCTTTGTTGCTATATCTGTGCGTATATGGGAGCATATGTGCAGGCCTCTTCCTGGGTGAATGTGGTCATCTAGATAAGTAGCTTCTGTACCAACCGGAGCATCAAAGCATAATTGGCTGCTTTATAGATACTTTACAACTCAGTTAAACAAATTTTAAGCATGCACAGTTCAATGTGTCTACAAACAAAATGTGTAAAATATGTGAGATGCATTTTATCTACATCTACATAACATCTGATTCAAACACAAGGAAGAAAAAAAACACATTTTCAACTGCATGTAACGTAAATTAAAACATTTAAATATGAAAATAAAATAAACAATAACAGTAGAAAAATATGATAACACGTCACTCCTCTTGCTCGAACATCATTTCTTTCCTATAGACCTTTCATTAGTTGTCAAGGGTGTGTGTTAGTGGTGTGTGTTGCTGGGATAATGGCATCCACAAGTCACAGCAGGTAGACCACACCTGACATCAGGCAAAACAAGTCCCAATTTAATACACAAGATCCCACCAACACCCTGATTTAATACACACATACACACACACACACACACACACACACACACACACACACACACACACACACACACACACACACACACACACACACACACACACACACACACACACACACACACACACACACACACACACACACAGAGCGTGGCAGAAGAAAAGGCAGCATGATTTGAATAGGTTCACACCTTCCACTCCTCATTCTCTCATTCACAGGTCATGGAAATGTTTAGGTGTAACAGTATGGAGTAAGATCGCTGTCAAAAAGATGTGTGTATGATTGTAGCCATTCGTATTCGTAATGTTAAACATTTGTATGTCAATTAAATTGTTGTACCCAAAATTAGGGTTAGGATTGTTTTTATGCGAGTATGAATCTAAAAGCTACGACTACGAACTCTAATTTCTACTACGAATTTTTCCTGTGGACACGAATTCAAGTGTGTGGGTACGAATCGAAAGTGTTGAAATGACGTCACTTAGGTCACAGGGGAAAGTAATCGAACCATGATTCTCCCAAACGCGCATGCGTCAATTCAAACGCAAAGATGGATGAGGATGGACCGGGTGATAGAGCTACCAGCTCAGGTGAAGCATCACAGCAGGTAAAGTCAATAACGTCTATATCCAATATTTATTTCATAGAATTGTACTATTTTAAATTATGTAAAGCTCTGAACTTACAAGTTAACAACATGCCGGTGTCGTTTTTAGTTAGTGCTAGCATTACTAGCATTAGAAGTTGGCTTGTGCTAGTCAATTAGCACTGACCTGCAAAATATGAAATTATTAATTTGAGAGATAATGTTGATCAAATACGACTTGAATTGACTTATAAAATGCGTCATTTAGTCTATAAATATGTCCATCCTGTTAGTTCGGTCTCTGGTCTCTTTTCCTCGGCCATGGCGGGCATTTAGTTCACTATGAAGCCGGCGGGAATTCAAACCATGAAGCGGTGGATTATCATACACGTATCATGGCGTGTATATTGTCGTTTTTTTTCATAAACAACAGATTATAGGAGCTGGGACACCGGGTCGGAGGCTCCATTCTACCTGTAACAAGTTACAAAACATTTGTTAAACCAGCACTATTACTCTGAAGCTGTTTATTTAAGGTAAAAATGAACCATAAGGAAAATATCCCGCACAGTTCCTCTTTCCATCTGTACTCGTCTGATCAGAGCGACGTCCCAAGCAACGATCTGTTATACAGAAATAACAGACCATAGAATGTTGTCAGCGATTGAGCCCTATATTAATTGAAAGGTGTTGTTTTAACTTGCTAGCTAAGGATTGGCATATTCATTTGCTAAAAATACTTTTGCAAATAAAGTATTTTGAGTGTTCAGCCTCATGTAACATTATGTGGAATGATAGAGTACTATATGTTAAACGACTAAGTTAACAGTAGCAATTAATGCATTAAACTTGTATTTTGTGTTGTTTACAGGGACCAGTGGCTACCCAATTATTGGAACGCCTGGAAAACAAGGGTATCTGATGTGTTAAGCCAACCACACTAGAATTTGGACTATTTCCAATACGTAGTTAATCAAGAGGCATTATTCTGGTGGCTGCCTCCAATACTCTACACATCCCAGCTGAAATTGTGGATTGTCTTTTATCCCTGCAAAGTAAGATCCACGCAGCTGTTTCCAAGAGAGTCCTTGTGCTTTATTAGAGCTGGAGAACGAGGCCGACCAAAGTTCATTTTTTCTGAGGAGCTTCTGTCCCGGCTCATCGATGTCCCCTTTACCAGTGTCGTTGCAAATCTGTTGGGTGTCAAGCAAGCACAATCTTCCGACGTATGCGTGAATTTGGGTTGTCCACAGTATCCACATACAGCATCTTGTCAGATAGTGAATTGGATGATGCTGTGCAGTCCATAAAAAAGCAGGATCCCAACTGCTGGATACAGAATGGTCAAAGGCTGTCCTGCAAGCAGATGGGCATAGAGTTCAGTGGGATCGCATCAAGGAGTCCATGCACAGAGTCGATGCTCCCGGAGTTTTGGAAAGGATGACACGGCTGGGGTGCATAGTAAGGAGGACATACTTTGTGCAGGGGCCTTTGTCATTAGTCCATGTCGACACAAACCATAAGCTGATACGGTAAGACATTTATCTACATGTTTTTTTATTTATTGGGGGGGTGATTGCTCATTTGTAATTTTATCTTTTTTTTTTTCAAGGTACAATTTTTCCCATTTTTGGTGGAATAGAGGGGGTTCTGGGAAAAAGGTTTGTCACCTTTTATGCAGTTTTTTTTTAATTTTGTGTTCTTGTTTTCCCATTGTTCCCTTTGGGAAACATGTGTTTTAAGTGACAAAGGCATGCTATTCTATTTAATTTTGCCTTGTTATTAAAAACACTGTCTTTCTGTACTTTTTTTTCAAAGGGAAGCAGCTACAAAAAACCCGCTCAAAAAAATGCTCATTTCTTTTTTTTCTAAAGGCAGGGGAAAAAAAATAGGTTGGGCCCTTCCAGGTAAACAACTACTTTAAACTTGGGCTATTTTTCCCCCTCCCTATATTACTCATTTCAGTAATATTCGATTGAAAAGATTTGGGGGTAAGGGAAAATTTGGGTTAAAAATTTCTTCATGTATTTCCCAAAGGGGCAGGGGGGATGAAGGCGTTCGAAAATGCCTTTAATTTCTGAAACCCTGTTCACCGTCAAAGGTGCTGGAAGAGGGGGGCTTTTAAAACTGGGAGGGGTGTTCATAATCAGGGTTTCAAATTTTAAAAATTCCACTTTGTTTACAGTATATCAAAAGTAAGATGTTAAAAGGGAAATTTTTGATAGTATTTTCCCCTCAGGGTCATTTAAAATTTTTTTAAACTGAATAAAAACCCGTTTCTAATCTTTTTAATTTAGGGGCCCGTGGAGGATGTCTGGACCCAGTGTGAACATCTTTATACGAAGTTCTTCACAGTCTCGAGGAAAATGGTTTGCTGCTTTGGGAGATTTCTTTTTCATCTGTTTTGTGCCCCCAGTATGTGTTTTCCCTTCCCCGTCTGGCAGGGGGCCCCTTTACACTTTCCAGAAGGGTGGGAAAAATCCTTTTTCCCTTTTGAAGGTGGACTGTCCCCGAAAAAAAGCTCTGGGGTTTTGGGTTTAAAATTGCGAACCCTTGTGAATGGGAAAGAAGATTTGAGGTTTGTTGGGAAACCAAAATCGAAGCGCTTGTACAAAAAGGGAAAATGCAAAAGACAAAATTTTGAACCTGGAAAATTTTGGAGGCAAAGGGGAAAATTAAAAAAACCTTTTTTAAAAAGGGCATGCGTTAATTTTATGGGGCTAAAAATTTCCCTTTTATATTTTTAAACATATTAAAAAACATCCCCCCCCCCAACAGGGGGGTAATTTGGAAGGACTGGGAGATGTTCGTGCTGTGGATGAGGAACCATTTTGGAGTCCAAGTCCGGAAAATTTAGTGGCCCCTGACTTTCCCGGGTATTTATGGTTTCTGTACAGTATGATAAAATTTCCCTTTGGGATCATCTGAATCATTTTGGCCCAGACGTTTTTTGTAACAAGGGGCAGTGTATTTAAGGTTTTTAAAGGCAGAAAAAGAAAAAGCCTGGCTTAAAACCTACCAAAAATAAGGTAGAGCCCCAAAACCCAAATCCCATAAAGGGTTTTTTCCTCCGTCAAGGGGTTTGTTTTCGGGGCGCGTACGTTTGTTTGTCTGTTTTTCGCAGGATAACCCAAAAAGGCGTTGAACGGATTTTGTTTTAAATTTTGAGGAGTTGTTTGGGAAAAGACAAAAGGAAAAGGGTTTTCCAAAAATTTTTGGGGGTGACCGCAATTTAAAAAGAGGGGGTGCCTGGTTTTTTATGGCGTTTTAAGGAAAAAGGGTTTTGGGACAGTGGGGGCCCCAAAGGTTTGAAGGAGGTTGGTCTTTTTGGTGCTTCTGTTTATTTTTGTTTTTTTCAGGGCGTTTCGAGTATACGCTCTTCCCAAGGGTAAAAGTCGAAACCCTAAATGCAAAAAAAAAAAATAAAAAATACCTTTTGGGAGTTGGTGTGGGGGGCTCTAATTATTTGTAACTTGTTTACTTTTTGAAACGCCCGTAAGTCGTGGGTGTGCGTGACTTCCCCCCTTTTTGAGATGTAAAACCTTGAAAAGAATGGGAAAGGTTTTTATTTATTAACATTTGCAGACAGTCTAAATTGGGTTTAAAAAAAAAAGGGCAAAAATATCTGTTCAAATTTTTTATGGGGAAGGGGTTCCCCCAATGTTTTTTGAAAAAAAGGGAAATTTTCCCTTACGAAAAAAAGTTTGTTCAGAATGCCCACAGTATTTTTTTTTTTTTTGCGAAATCCGGGTTTTTTAAAAGTAACATGCCAATGAATAGCTTTGGGTTTTTTAGCCCTGAAAAACCCAAAAAGTTGACTGAAAAAGGAAGGTTAAAAACTCTGGAAAAGTTTGCCCCTGGCATATGGGTAGCGTTTTCAATGTTTTTGAAACTCCCCCTGTACGTTCCCAGGTTTAGGTTTAGGGGGGAAAATGACCCTTGCGGAAAAGCGGCGCTTACAGGGGAAAAAAAACGTGGGTTGGGTGGGCCAGTCATGGCAGAAATTTTATTTTGACGACAAAGTCCCTCTTGTGCTGGGGGAACGGTTGGGGCCGCTGTCCGTCATTTATTGCGGGGCACGTTACATTCAAGCTTTCGGGGGCAACATGCGTTGGGTGGGGCCCCCTTCTTGTTTTGGTTTTAATGAAAAAAAAAATTAACAAAATGTTAGTTGAAATTTAAAAATAATACATTTTTGGATGGTTTACAGGGATTTTGTTGTGGCAATTTTCAGGCCCTCCGTTATTTTTCAAATAATGCATCTGTAAGCCCCTTTTGTTAAATTTCAAGAAATGTTATCTAGGGGGTCAAATATTGCATTCATTATTAATTCCTTTGTTGACCAAGTTTCCAAAAAAAGCCTCATGGGTTGTATGTTTGGGTCAATTAAAACCCTTTTTCTCTTCACTGTAAAAAAATGTACTGCAGGATGGAGAACTAAATTACCCTTTCTTGGCTAAAACCCTACCCGAAACCCCAAAATTCTTTAAGGGTTTGTCCTGGGAAAAAAATTATTTTCATTACTTCCTTTTTTGGGGCTTGGGCCCTACCCCAAACTAAATGAAGGGCGGGGCGGGTCCCCTCCGAAGGAAGGCTCATCCGCCCCTTTTAAAAAGAGGGGTGATTTCAGGTTTCCTTTAAAAAATTTTAATTCTTGCAGAAGAAATTCATGTTTTAATTTAAAAGCAGTCTAAAAACTTAAAAATATACCCTTTTCATTTTCCCTGGAACAAACCCGTGGTAGGCAAAAGGTTTGATGGGTCTTATGACCTTTGGTTTTTTCATACAGCTGCAGGCCTTTTCTCAGCTGGTTAGATCGGGGGGATTCGGTGGAGTGAAATAAAAGTTCTAAGGACAGATGTTTTATCAGGGGAACATTTTGCTTTAGTGTTAAACCTGTAGAAAGAAAAACCCAAAGCCCTGTTTCTTTTAATCCATGTTTTAGACAGACCCCAAAAAAGTAGCTAATTCAATTTACAAATTTTTTGTTTCAATAGACCTTTTTAATTTAAAAAAAAAATGTCCCCCAAAAATATTAATTAAAGCGGGCTTTTTTCCCCATAGACCCGATTTTTAGTGTATCCCCAGGTCACAATTTTGGGCAGCAAAAAACACTGAGTTGTCCTTTCCGGCGTGTTTATTGAAAAAAAAGGGAGGGGTTTAAGTGAAACAAATTAAAAAATTTAAATTGCCTTTTCATCATTGTTTTTCTACAGGCAACAAACAAAAAAAATAAAGAAGAAGGGCCTATCATAATGAGGGTTTAAAGCAATTATAAATTTGAAAAAAATTGTATTTACCATCCAAAAAAAACTCTGAAGTTTTTTAAATCTGGTTTCTCACTGGCAGACCTTGTATGCTTCAGAGTCACCGGAGCAGAGTTTTCTAAAAACCACTCGCGCATTTTTGTTAGGGAAAGGTCCGCCTTGTGCCAGGCTAGCTCCATGACCTTCCTGCACTCCTAAAAACCCAAAAAAAAACAACACAGCTTTGAACTGCCCGAAAATAGTTACAATTAATAAAACAGGGTTAGTAGTATTGCAATTAATACGCTAAAAAAAAAAAAGGATTTAAATACACACCCGAAGTAGTTAGGGAAACCAAAAATGTTGAGACAATACCCCAGGATTCTTCCCTTTCTTATCTGGCCCCCCCAACAAAGAGGGCTGTTTTCGATCTTGCCCCCCATTTCTGTTTAACAGCAAAAAACAGGAGGGTTCAAAAATTTCTTCTGTCTCTGTTCCCCCCCCCCTTTATTAGATTTGGAGCTCATACACCCCAGAGGACCCCTGTTGGGGCAGTGTGTCAAGTTTTTGGGGTTTATTGACAAAAAAGGAAGGAGGGGAATTTTCTGTTTAAACGTCCAATACAATTTCTTGGAACTAAATAATTCCTTTCTCTTTTGTTCTCATTATCTTTTATCCTGCACCTGGCTTGAAAGAGTTTGATGTGCACAAATGTTCTCTTATTGTGAAATTAAATATAGACAAACATTTATACCTGTGAGGAATTCTTTGCTAAGGGCACCAGTATCGATGCCTGCCTCGCCAAAGAATGTGACTTTAAGTCTACATTTGGGAGATGTCTTCTTCTGCCGTTGCCACTGTTGCATGCCTCTGCTGAAGAGGTCAGTTCGCGACACACAGATGGAAAATGTGTTTGTTTCATTCACTTGACAAGCGATCCAATCCAAGATTTCCTCAGAACTGGAATTGAACATTAAAATAGAAAAAATTGAACATTAAAATAGACACCTCCTATACTGGTGTGAAATTCTAAAGGGGTGCGAGCAGGCCCCACGAAAGTCAAGATGAGAGCAAAATATTTCATTAAACATACCACATTTCTCTGTGATCACACTCCAAACACATGACAAAGCTTTCCAACAGGAAAAAGATGATTGATACCGCATATCTCTTTAAAGTGTATATTATCTAGATGACATAATTGCCACCATAATTACCTAATGTACAATATTACCTTTGAAAGGTACTGATCTGACTGACCGATCCACTTGACGCATGGCCATCATTATCTGAAGGTCTGCAAAACAAAGACCTTCAGCTCAGAAAACAGCTCGTCCTAAATTATCTTGACAAACACTTGCATACAAATAACATTTTGCAAGGCAATCTCCTTAAATGTAATTTGTAAAATGAACATTAAAAAAGTTACACTAAAAATCATTAATATTACCGTAATCCGCATCTGGCTGCATGGATCTCAATTATGTCACTTCAAATGCTTTGCTGCACACAGGACACTCTGCTGTCTTAAAATTTTAATTTAAAGGATGTGAAAAAAGCCTTACAAATTTTTCCAGAGAATTTTTATCTTAACTTACAAGGAAAGCACAAACAAATTTCCCCCTTTTTCTGTCTGGTTGCACATGAATTTTGGGAATTTAAAGTTCTTGTTTTCAGGGTTTCCCGGGGGGGAAAAAAAATGTAATACGTAAGTGTTTAGAGCTTTAAAACCCGAAACATTAATTTTTTTAATTTAAAAAAAGTGTGAAATAAAACCTAAAAGATTAACTTTGACATACCTTTCCGAAAAGCACAAATCTACCCGTTTTGTTTGGGATTGCTTGACGGGACAGGAAAAAATCTGAAGTGGGGGAAAAAATTTTTTGGCAGGGTTGTTTTTTTTTTTCACGGGGGTTTGGGCCTTTCCTGAAAATCCCTTTTCCCCGGGTGGTAAAGGGGTTTTATCAGTCTTCTTGGAAAGGAAAAAAATTTCCAAAAATATATTTCCCATTCCCAGACAGCTTTTAGCTGTTGGCCAGTGTATCCATTCAGATCTGGCGGTAGGGACGGCCCAAAGCTCCGCCCCCCCACTCCCACCTAAAATTGAAAAATGATTATATATAAACAAACTTGAATATACAGAACTACTCATACAGAGAGTAGTTGGAAACAACATTACTCCAGTGTATACGCCTACATACCTGTGGACTTGTGCAGCATCCAGCCACCACAGATGTTTGCCAGTCTTGGATATGTACTAAGCAGCAAATCTGAAAACTTAAGAGACAAAAGCATAGTTAAAGCTTTATTGCAATTACTTATATTTATAAGCTACCGTGTCTTTCATCATGCAAATATTAATTAAATCATGTGTCAATATGAATTCTAATATGGGTGTTTTTCTCTTGAGACATGACACAAGGCAGCAGATAAATGGTGGCATACCTCTGAATGGGTCATGTTTTCACATATAGTCAGCGAACGTTTTCCCAGGCCAGCCAGCATGAGAGACATTTCCTCTTCTCCGCTTGGAGTTTTTTTATATTCTTTTTCAAGAAGTACAAAAATCACCAACAACTTCTTCCCTGTTTCATTTGTCTTAAATGGTGCAAAACGCCTTTTGCCTTTTGCCTCCTTTTGGAAAAATCCTGGGAAAGACCTAAAAAGGTGGCATACTATTATTCTCATATTTTATATTCCATCAACAAAAAACAACCTAACTCAGATGACGTCTACGTTGTACATGATCATGATAGCTTATGTAAATTTGTTTTATGCAATAGTTTACAAGGTGATGGTCTGAAGCTCCATAAAATATTCTAAGGCAAATAATAACATTTAAAACATCTGCAGTTGTGCCTTACATGTTGCTGCACTGCTGCGGATGCTATGCTCAGGCTTTTGTAGTCATATTTAAAATGTTTTTTCTGAGTGAAATGGATTTTAACTCATCAACCGACACATATTTACCAACCCCCTTTGCAGCTAGCTGGAAAGCATTAGCATCTATGTGACCACACAACATGTTTAATCTCACTCTATATTGGAACACAACTATTGTGTTTCCTTGATTTGTAAAGGAGTGTATCTTCTACTTCAGGGGTTTTCAACTGGTTTTGTCCCAGGGACCACCATTCGGACTAGAAAGCAATCCGCGGCCCACTGATGTGCCTGCGCGTGCGCGTGTGTATTTGGTGTTACATGCATAGCTCAATGCATGAAACATGAAAGAGAGGCCACGCAGATTTTATAATAATAAAAGTAGATTTATTAAATTAAATTAAATTAAAGATTATTTTAAAGAAAGAATAAAGAATAATAAAGTGTTGTGCAATTCAGTATTGGGAAAAGTAACTAAAATGTCATGCAAAGTCAGTCTAGGTGTGTGACAAAACAACAACGGAGAACAAAAATCCAACAACACCGGAGAACCAAAATCCAACAAATGAAGACCAAGGCAGCCTCAACTGCTGGCTGGTCAGGGCTTTTATAACCCAGCCAGGACAGACCTGTCACCAATCACCTGCTGTAGAGACAGAGAGATTGAGAAAAGCAGAGAGAGATTGAGAAAAGCAGGGAGAGAGAACAGGCTTACCATTAACACAGGGCGGGGCCTAAACCCGCCAGGGTCGTAACAGTGAAAACATGGGAGAATTAGGCCTACCTGTCAGTGTGATATCTGGGCATGGTGAAGTCCACACAGCCTGTCTATTCGTGGCGAAATGGTAGACAGAGACAGTCTCATGTCATTCTCTGGATCAAGCCTAGCCCTGTACTTATTCTTTAAGTACGCCAGTGTAGAAAAACCACTCTCACACAGGTATGTGGTTGGAAAGGGCAAAAGACACCTCATTGCTTTTGCAGCAAGCTGTGGAAATTCTGTCTGGCAACTTATCCAGAATTTAACAAGGGGCTGTGTGTCGTACATATGCCTCCTGACAGAGTCTGTGGACATCTCAATCAGCTTATCCTCTTCCACAGCCGTCAGACTTGACCCTACTGATGCATCGTCACTGAATGGGAGCAGGATCCACTTGCTGTCACGGCGCCACTCTTCCGAATCAGTGAAGTACTTTGCGAATTGACGCACAAGCTTCCTCAAATGCTCACATATAGTGTCGTTGATGTCAGTGCTGTCAGGGTATTCCTCAACTGAAGGAAACATCGCCAAGTTATTGCTCTCCACTCGTTCGATCCACTTTGACATTTTTTTCACAAATGCGTCGAGCTTCTCGTAGAGCTGCATGACGTTTGCATCTCTCCCTTGCATGGAGCTGTTCAACTTGTTCAGCTCTGCAAAAACATCTGTGAGGTACGCCAGCTTAGTTAACCAGTAACTATCGTTGAAATTGGAAGCCAGATCAGAATGCTTCTCGCACAAGAACTCGTAGATAGCTCCGCGTAGTTCAAACACACGGGCGAGCACAGCGCCGCGAGACAGCCAACGCACCTCTGAATGATAAAGGAGAGAGCTGTGTTCACTTCCCAAGTCATGGCATAGGGATGAAAACAGGCGTGTATTCAATGCGTTTCGTTTTATGAAGTTGACCGTCTTGACAACGACATCAAACACACCACTGAGCTCAACACTGAGATCTTTGGAGGCGAGAGCCTCTCTATGAATCAGGCAGTGTGTCCAAATTACCCCCGGAGCCACCCTCCTTACATGCGCAAACAGTCCAGTCTTGCTGCCACTCATGGCTCGGGCCCCATCGCTGCATAATGCAACGCACCTCTGCCACGAGATATTGTGCTCCGTGAAAAAATCGTCCAGTGCTTTAAATATTTCTACACCGGTAGTTCGCCCGGGCAGTGGTTTGCAAAAAAGAAATTCCTCGCACATAGTGCCACTGTCCTCGTATCGCACAAATGTTAACAGTTGCGCATCATTAGTAACATCTGTCGTCTCGTCGATTTGAAGGGAAAACAGAACTGTCTGAAGTTTTGCCATCAGCTGGTCTTTGACATCATTTGCCATTTCCCCAATTCGTCTTCCGATTGTGTTGTCTGACAACGGAATAGTTTTTAATTTGTTGGCACATTCTTCGCTTACCATAGCTCTGCACATATCTATGCTGCTGGCAATATAAGCTGCTCTGCAATGGTATGGGGCTTCTTACTTTTTGCAACCCTGAGAGCGACCAGATACGATGCTTTCAGTGCGTTTTCATTTATTTTTGCACTCTTCCTCATGGTAGCCTGCTGTCCTTTGAAATCACGCAACATCTGTTGCATGTACTCAACGGGTTTGGCCTTCAAGTGGACGTGATGCGTCTCCATATGCCGCGTAAGTTTCGACGGCTTCATAGCTTCATTACAGAGAATTGTTGAACATACGAAACACAGTGGTACCTCCTCTCCTGCTCTGTCTGTCGTCACTGTGAATCCATATTTAACATATTCCTCATTGTATTTTCTTTTTCGTCTTTTTTGCGAAGTTGACGCTTCGGAAGCCTGTCCTTGCCCTATCGTGGCGGCCTGTCCCTCTGTCGTGGCAGCCTGACCCTCTGTCATGGCAGCCTGTCCCTCTGGCACTTTCCTCACTACAAAACGATCCATTGGTGCTAGATATATAGCTAGACTAGTACATATGTAACAAATGTTTGCTGTACTACAACCTATCTTAAAATACTCTCGTCGGCTATGCTTATAAATGTGTGTCAACTTTGCTCGCAAGACTGTACGTAATGAATAATAAGTGAGGTTAGCGACGCAACTCATTACCATTAGCGAATCACAGGCTACCATAGACTGGATAGGCGCAAGGCTACATTCTGTCAGCTTGAATTTCCTTTATATTATTTTAAACATATTTTTCACGATATGTAACGGTATTCTGGAAATGTGTTGAAATATCAAAGCGAATTTATATTAAAAAAAAACAATGGTGAACTGATCAACATAGGCTCTTGTCACGGACCACATGCAATGCCGCCGCGGACCACCAGGGGTCCGCGGACCACCGGTTGAAAACCCCTGCCATATAACATGGAGAACAAAATATTTCTTAGCTAATATTATTAATACAGTCCAGGAAATTGTATATTGCTTAAAAACAAGAACATCTTCATGAGTGCTCAGTGTTGACTTGCTACTTACTGCGTGTAATGATTCAGAAATGATGCTAAACTTTTCATTAAGCCTGGAGTGACTCTGAGATTTGGTGTCACTTTAATTTTAATAACCTTTTTCTAGTCGCTGCTCTGAATTCTCTAAAGTGGTTTGATGTAAGCGCCATTAATGGATTTCGTTCGAAGGTGAAGATGATGGTTAACATTTTCATTTTGTAGTTTGCATGAGCAACTGTTTTTCAACGGAAAGAAACCCTGAATGGTTAAATGAACAGTCACATTTATCATGAGATCAAACTAAAGCCATTAACACACTTTTGATGACCCCTAAACATGTTGAAAATAGGATTGTGGTATATATTAGTCTAATCTGCAACCTGTGTGATCTCTCCAGAGAGAGGGATGATAAACTGCAAAACACATTATTACTGTGAATAAAGTGGCGCTGATGTGAGTATTCAACTTTTAACTCACAGTACATAAACTGAATCTACAGCCTCACCCCAACAATTATAGAATTGAGATGAATTATTCTGCTATACTGTAACTGAGCTGTCCTTTCTCCTCCAGCCACAACTTGTGGAAGCATATGGATGAATGAGCTTACACATAAGTGGCAGAGCTTCTGGGATTGACTGGCTCTTTGAGCTCTGTGTTTCAAAGAAGACAGAACAGAAAGAAAAAAGAAAGTTAGATGCTTGACCCCAGTGACACCCTTACATATTTACACTCAAATAGTTCATATTGGGCAACATCCAGTCTTCCCCGGGCGCTGCACGATAGCTGCCCACTGCTCCTAGTACTAGGATGGGTTAAATGCAGAGGACCAATTTCACTGTGTGTGCTCTGCTGTGTGCATGTATGTGACTAATAAAGAGGGTTTCATCCTCCGATTCTATCTATCTAATGTTGTTGTTTCCCCCTACTGGACACACAGGGAGCTGCTCCTCTCCTGCTGTAACATATGGGGGGAGCTTGCTGTAGAGGCACATTGCTCAATGCCAAAAAACTGCACAGAAATCAGAAAAGATGTCGTCAAGCAGTAATTTACAAAAAAGCCAATTCATGCCACTAAGCAGCTTTGGCTTCATTATTAAGCAGCTGGCAGAACACTAAACAGTCCTGCAGGTGAGAACCAGCAGGTCAGATCAGGACTCTCCCTTAAGCTCTACTGGTGCCTCAGGCTGGTTTACACACAGATGCACACGCACCTTTGGCTTTTAAACAGACCTGCGGCTACATTTTTCATCCTGCTCGACTGCTTCGCTGAGAGTCAAAGCTGTAAAAAGAAAGATAAGAGAATATTTATAATAAAGTCGAAGCTGCAGGACAACACTTTCAAACACCTGAGGAGACATGTTTAACTTCAAGGTGATGGAGGTGGCTGAATGAACATGTATTTTTATTACTGTGTTCGTCTTTTGTTACAGAGACGAGCACAATGAAATTAGCAGCATCACGCAGCAGATGGCTGTCAGGTGAGAAGGATTAGAGACACCAGCAGGATGCTTTCACTCTACATCTGACAAAAACAACAATCAGACACACAAACAATCATTAGTTTACACACAAATCAAGTATTTCTGTGTACACCTTTATCATGGGAGAGGATTACCCGGATAGAGACAGTACCTCAGGTCGTTATGCTGCTCTGCTCAGTCGTCTAATCCAATTATGAGCAGTTAAAAGTAATAGGATGTTGGTCACAGTATACACCTGTGTAATCATGACTGTGCGCTTTACATTCAAGGTGTCAAAGGTGTAGTTAACAGAGCTGCTGGAGCATTTCATAGAGTTATAGAGGAAGTCGCACTGCTTGTGGCGTTGGGAAACCACAAGAGAGTTTAAACATATGGACGAGAGCAGGTGAGAATACAATGAGCAGAAAGCTGTTGGTCCATTTGATGGGGTCAAAGATCTCCGGGAGGTGTGAGAAAATAGAGATGTATCAAAGAGGATGGACACAATGAGCAGGAATGATAAATGGAAGAGGGGGAACACATTTAGCAACATTTAGCTCTTGACATTATCAAGATTAATGGATGGTGATTTGCTTCAAAGGAAATGTAATCACAATGAAGGGATCGTGAGCCAAATGTGATGTCAAGATGAACAAAGGATCTTTAATCCTGCTCTTGAGAAAATTATATACGTCATGACACTATTTTTGAATTAAAGAGGCCCTATTCGGCTTGTTGAGGTTATCCCCTCTCTCGTAGTGTGTTGTATAGGTTTTAGTGCATGTAAATGGTCAGCAGAGGCTAAAATCCCTGTGTTCCCTCAGCCTGAAACACTTCCATTGGACTCCTTTGTTTACTTCAAGAACATCTGGTGCTCTGGTTTCAGACGGAGGGTGAAAAGAGGTGCTGCAGCACAGGCAGTATGAGAAACATAAAGAGCTTTTTGAACATTAAAGAATGGAGACATGTCCCAGGAGAGACACAACATACTGATATACACCTGAACATCAGCAGGAGAGGACCCTTTAAAGTAGAGACACTACATACTGATATACACCTGAACATCAGCAGGAGAGGACTCTTTAAAGTAGAGACACTACATACTGAGATACACCTGAACATCAGCAGGAGAGGACTCTTTAAAGTAGAGACAGTACATACTGATATACACCTGAACATCAGCAGGAGAGGACTCTTTAAAGTAGAGACACTACATACTGATATACACCTGAACATCAGCAGGAGAGGACTCTTTAAAGTAGAGACACTACATACTGATATACACCTGAACATCAGCAGGAGAGGACTCTTTAAAGTAGAGACACTACATACTGATATACACCTGAACATCAGCAGGAGAGGACTCTTTAAAGTAGAGACACTATATACTGATGTACACCTGAACATCAGCAGGAGAGGACTCTTTAAAGTAGAGACACTACATACTGATATACACCTGAACATCAGCAGGAGAGGACTCTTTAAAGTAGAGACACTACATACTGATATACACCTGAACATCAGCAGGAGAGGACTCTTTAAAGTAGAGACACTACATACTGATATACACCTGAACATCAGCAGGAGAGGACTCTTTAAAGTAGAGACACTACATACTGATATACACCTGAACATCAGCAGGAGAGGACTCTTTAAAGTAGAGACACTACATACTGATATACACCTGAACATCAGCAGAGAGGACTCTTTAAAGTAGAGACACTACATACTGATATACACCTGAACATCAGCAGGAGAGGACTCTTTAAAGTAGAGACACTACATACTGATATACACCTGAACATCAGCAGGAGAGGACTCTTTAAAGTAGAGACACTACATACTGATATACACCTGAACATCAGCAGGAGAGGACTCTTTAAAGTAGAGACACTACATACTGATATACACCTGAACATCAGCAGGAGAGGACTCTTTAAAGTAGAGACTCTACATACTGATATACACCTGAACATCAGCAGGAGAGGACTCTTTAAAGTAGAGACACTACATACTGATATACACCTGAACATCAGCAGGAGAGGACTCTTTAAAGTAGAGACACTACATACTGATATACACCTGAACATCAGCAGGAGAGGACTCTTTAAAGTAGAGACACTACATACTGATATACACCTGAACATCAGCAGGAGAGGACTCTTTAAAGTAGAGACACTACATACTGATATACACCTGAACATCAGCAGGAGAGGACTCTTTAAAGTAGAGACACTACATACTGATATACACCTGAACATCAGCAGGAGAGGACTCTTTAAAGTAGAGACGCTACACATTGATATACACCTGAACATCAGCAGGAGAGGACTCTTTAAAGTAGAGACACTACATACTGATATATACCTGAACATCAGCAGGAGAGGACTCTTTAAAGTAGAGACATTACATACTGATATACACCTGAACATCAGCAGGAGAGGACTCTTTAAAGTAGAGACACTAGGAGAGGATTCTTTAAAGGAGAGACACTACATACTGATATGAAGCTGGAAATGAGAAGGATATGGCCTCCTTAATCTTGAGCTAAGAATTTTCAGTTTTCTTGGCTTACAACTAAATGTTATTACTGCTGTTGTTGCTACATTTAATAATTATATAAATGTGATGCAATACAATTCTGAGGCCATTTATCAAATTCAGTTAAGGTTTGTTTGTAAAACCCAGTTCTGCACACTTGTCACCATATCTCATCATATTTTACTTCAGAAATAATGTATATTACCTTACTAACTACTATTAGCGAGATTAAGCCAGTGCTTCAGACTAGAATTCTTTAGTCCATTTTTAATATGTGACATTTTCTATTATTTGTAGGCATTGATACTTTTTTTCCATTTGTAATCTGGCCAGCGTCGTTGTGAATGGCACTACTGTAATCCAGTATAACTTCTCCTCTTAGCAACTGCAGCATCATTTTCCAAAACAGCCTGGAAGTGACAAAGACGTGTCTGTCGTGTGTGATGAACGCCGGCCGGGATCAGACTCAAGAACAGCACAAAGCTTTGTTGTCGAAGACTAGTTTATCAAAAGAATACACAATAATACTCAGGTATAAAACATAGAAAACAGAAAATGAAACAATAATAAAATATACCTTCTTCTCTGATCCACTACCTCTTTAAAAGTAGTAATAAATTGCAGTCTTTCTGTTTGTTCCACGCTCACACATTCATGTTGCCTCAGCATGTTCAGTCCACTCTGTCATCTTCATGGTTGCTATTGATTGGATTAGATTATACAATTAAAATATTCTTGCAAAATTCATGGTAATACAGAATTATAAGATCTTAAACCGGTGGCGAGGCAGCCGGAGAGTGGTCAACACAGGGCTTTTTTGTTGACATAACAACACGAGATGAAGAGGTCCTCTGGCAGTGTCTCTTAGTGCGGGTTCATTAAGGCAGAGAGAGCACATTAATCTCACTGATGGAGGCCTCGCTCACTTCACTGTCAGATGAAGGACGCTTGTTTAAACGTTCGCCGAGCCAAGATGCCTGCAGCCGGCGAGCCTCGTTACCCTGTCAGCTCACAGGAGCTGGAAATATGCTCCAACAGATGAAGTCCTTTTTGACAGGAGGTTAAGTTCTGCTGCATTTGGTTGAAAATCATCATAAAGTCCTTCTTTATTCCCTCCACTCGTCTCGGTCTGGACAGTTCCGGTGTTCTCTGTGAGCGTGTTTCCCCGACATCAGCACGACTCACGTATGCAGGAAGTTCTCTTGCAGGCTCAAAGTTCCTGGACGAGGACACCGCTCAGCACTCAGATGGCTTCAGACTCCAAGAGGACCTTGATGATCCCTGAACTGGTGAGATTTATGGGTCCAAAGTGTGCCGGATGTTCGTTTGAGTCTCTTTAAATAACAATCAGAGTTGTATATTTATTTACTATTTATTTATATATTTATTTCATCTGTTATCACACTGGTCATAGGTGTCCATTTATCCTTTATGTCCTTCATCCATTTTGTTTATGTCCTTCTTTTCTTTCCTCCTTCATTCAGGGTCATGATCAGGATATTATATAGAAGGAAGACGTAAAGATGGAGGGGTGGAAACAGTTGATATAATAAAAGTTGTTCAAAAAGCGAGGAACAAATCACATCCTTCTGTGCTTCCTTCTTTTGTCCACCTTTCCATCTATCCCCATCTACTGTATCCATGCATCATTGTGCCCGTCACAGACACACACAGCTGTTATGCAGATGTTTCTCTAGATGGAAGACAGCAGGTGACATAAATGGAGCAGAGATGGAAAAAATGGCTCTTAAGTCTTAACTTATCCTGAACAAAACCCTGAAAATTCAAATTTTCTCTCCCTCCATCCTCCCTCCCTTCCAGTCCGCTTGTGTGCTATTTACACACAAACTGGTCGACGAGCGTGGTGCAGCGCTTGCACTTGACGTAGCAGCACCAGTGGAACTTGCAGTGGCAGCGCTCGTGCTTGTAGATCTTGAACTGGTCGTAGCCTCTGCCGCAGCACATGAGCTCGCAGCCGTCCATGCCCTCCGAGGTCTTGTTGCAGAGGCGGCCCTGCGTGCCCAGGGAGCCCGTGGTCTCGTTGCGGAGGCAGTAGTCCGGGCTGGGGTCGGTGTAGACCAGATCCTCTGGGCCGGGGGTGTTGAAGCGCTTCTCTACCAGCTCCAGCTTGCCCTATTAGAAGTGGAATAGACAATTTGTGTGAGATTTCTGATCATTCCTTCGGGGTTAATGACCTTATCTGCTGTGTATGAGTGGATTACCTTCCGTCCGATGCGCATGGCCGCTGCGCTGTCGTACTTCTCCTTCAGGAACTCTCCAACACTTCTGAAGTCGGCCAGTTGGAGCCAGCAGGTCTTCAGACTGCAGGAGCCAGAGACGCCGTGACACTTACAGGCCACATTGGCGAGATTATAAGCCGCCTAGGGAGGTGAGAGAAAAAGACAAGATGTTAGATACATTTCTTTAGACCTCATTCAATCACTATCTTTCATATTCCTACTACACAGATTCAATTTAAATGTCCGTGCTCCAGGTCAAACATGCTTTTAGGGTCAGAAAGAGACGTTTCAGCATGGGTTTCAGCTTGCTGACTATAAAAAGGGAAATAAAAAGCCACTTTTCCTGTTTGATTTTGACTTCCTTAAAAATAAAATGATTGCTTTAAAGTAAAAAGACAACATACAATTTATGGGCTACTGTGAAGAAAAGTTAATCAAATTAGACGGTTTAACTGCCACTAAGGACAATATGTCTATAAAACACTCCATTTGGCCTCCATTGATTTATAATGCGATCATTTTAGGGATATTTGACTAAAAGACTGCTAAATTTATTCCATGTTTTATTGTTTAAATATTATGTGTCATCTTTATAGAATGTAAGTTAACCGACACACACACATTATCTACGAGTGTCAGGACTTATTATATTGTTATTATTATTTAATGTTTATTTTATTTTTGCAAGGCAAAGGTGATATGTTTATATTTTTTGTTAAATACCGTTTTCATGTTTAGTACTATAGTACACAATGTTTGTGTACAATATGAAATGCTGCCCTCTAGAGGTCAACCTGTGAAATCACTCTCAGTCACACTTTATTCATCCAGTCCAGTATCAAAGATGACTCATGTGTCTCAGGGGACTTTACAGTGGGAACAGCATATGAAACCCCAAAACTCCCAAAGAAACCCTATAATTAACGAGAATAAACTGTAAAACCTCTGGAAGGGCAACAGAGGAGCATCCAATTTGCAATCAATGTGCAATCCAAATGATAAAAGTTATAATGTGAACGTATATAAAAGAAAATTAATTGGGTCCGGGTGGATACTAAGTAATGCAGAATAAATGTGCTCAACAACGTGTGGATATTTTAACACTCAAGCTTATATAGTTTTAATTAATGAACAGCAGCTTTTGGTAATTTTCACAATTGTTTGAGGCAACTGCTCGAACATTAAATTGTAGGAAAATATATGTGGTTATTGGGTCAAAGGAGCGACACCGTGTAGATGTGCCAGCTGTGCACTTTATCCATGCCCTGCTACTCCTCCTCAGGGACATTCCTCCAAAATTAGCCTCATTCTGCAACAAATGTAGAAATACTCCTGTCTCCGGCTCTCTGTCACCACTGTGCACTGATGCAAAACCCCCTCCAGTTAAAATGAGAGGTGAAATACAGTAGATGACCAAAAGTGAAAAGTGCAAAGCAAAGAAAAACAAATAAACGATTTTGTGCACCTCAGCTGTCAATACTACTCCACCAAAGTAAAACAAACAGCAGACTGAGAATAGACGGGTTACTGCTAACCACAGGAAACACGGCTCTGTGTAAAATCCACTTTCCCACACAGCTCCCTTTAAAGACAGGGATGACATATAATTAGTCTGGCTGTTCAGTCAGTCAAATAACAAAGCCTACGGACTATGACCACTTTCCTGCTCTTTTTTTCATGACACTCGAATTCTAGATTTTATTATTTTTCACCAGGAACACCAGCTAACTGTCTACAAAATGTAAATAAAGGCATAATTTGAACTGATTTAAAACAAAACCCTTATTTTAACCCAAAGATATCTCAAAATATTCATATTTTAGCAATTATCTTCCTGCTTTTTCTTTACTTCACCAGTTTGGAAGCTGTTTGGCGGGCTCTCAGCATAATGAATGGTTTTATACATATGTGTATGCTGAGAAAACAGAACAGGAAATACAAGATTTATGGCCGTGGCGGCGGTGGACTTTAGAGGGAGCCATTCACACCCCTGCAGCTCCGCCAGGCCAGTCAGCCAGCATCCAATAAACACACCCCTCCTCCACACACACACACACACACACACACACACACACACACACACACACACACACACACACACACACACACACACACACACACACACACACACACACACACACACACACACACACACACACACACACACACACACACACACACACACACACACACACACACACACACACACACACACACACTTTATACCATGTCACTAATCATGCATTGTGCTTTGTTTCCTGTTTGCAGCAAACTCCCAGCATGCTTGCTGATTCAGTTTTTTTTCTGATTCCTCGCACAAATGAAAGCCATCACTCCTCACATTGCCTGATCTCAATTACCTTCTCACCTCTGTTAACCCCTGCATCCCGAACACCCCCGACCCCCACCTCCCACCCCTGCTCACCCTCTACTTTACTACCCAGCAGGCATAGCACTCGGCACCCTCCAATCCCGTGACTCGACCCCGCTGACCCCCTCAGACAGAGAGCAGGGGACAATGACATTCTGTAGAGCCTCGGTTCAAACGTTTGTGCTTCTGGTTTGGATATTTTGACCAACATTTAGAATTTAACGTTAACATAACCCGGAAAAAATGAAGACCACTTCAGCATTGTCATTCTCTCTGGTTTTATTATTTATAGGTATCTGTTTTAGTCAAATTATTATTTATTTTATTTGATTGTATTCTATAAACTACTGACAACATTTCTCTGAGTTGGAATTCAACAGACACTGGAATGGCTGCCGTACATGCAGAGATAAAGATTTGGAGTGGTCTCGGAGCTGTACATTTCTTTGAACGTTATCAAAGAAAGTATGTCCTCTTTGCACAGTGAGAGAGGAGTAGGTGGGTTACACTTGGTTGCATACACACATACATGGCTGGGGGAAATCCTCCTGCCTCAGATCCCCCACTGTGGGGTTGAGAAGAGGGTCAGAACCACTAAAACTAGGAAGGTAGGATTGCAACCCTTGTAATATTTATGGCCCAAAACTGTGGATAACAATTTGAGGATATGAGTGAGGCCAGAATCAGTGGGAGGTTTCGAGCCTGAGATATGGTGCATTAGCTATTTAGCAATCATATCTTTTCTCTATGTAGCCTACTTATGTTTTATCTGGTTTTATTTTTTCCATTTGTATCTAAGTTTTGTTACACGTTATTCATGAATTCCGCATTTTCTAAAACTACTATTATTTATTTTTCCATTTTATAATGTTTATACTTTATTCCACCTTTTAAATATTTTAATGTCTGAACACACTGCTGCTGTAACTAAATCATTTCTTAATTTAGGATGTATAAAGTATCTATCTATCTATCCTCTGAATTGTACTATAGACGCATCTTATTAATATTTATTTGAATCATAATACAAGCTGCCATTCACCTCCTGCTGTGAAAAGCAAACCATGCATACGTGTGTGTGTGTGTGTGTGTGTGTGTGTGTGTGTGTGTGTGTGTGTGTGTGTGTGTGTGTGTGTGTGTGTGTGTGTGTGTGTGTGTGTGTGTGTGTGTGTGTGTGTGTGTGTGTGTGTGTGTGTGTGTCCTGCATCATACTGAGCTATTTGGTTGGTCGTGTCGGCTGGGTGCAGTGACACTGGACCTGATGAAAACACACACACCCACGTTCAGTCATCCGTGGTAGAGACACGGTCCCTGTGTCAGGCACAATAGATTCTGCTCAGACAGGGTTAAGGGTTAGGAGCCGTGTGTGTGTGTGTGTGTGTGTGTGTGTGTGTGTGTGTGTGTGTGTGTGTGTGTGTGTGTGTGTGTGTGTGTGTGTGTGTGTGTGTGTGTGTGTGTGTGTGTGTGTGTGTGTGTGTGTGATAGTACCAGTATGGGGTAGATATAGAGAAAATAGCCCACCCGGCTGTTAGACAGGATGAGCAGTGAATGGGGATTAAAGAGGAGGGGACACATATTCAGGTTGAAAGCTAAAAACTCAAAAATATTGTCATTAAATATATCTTTAAGACCATTTTGTGACTTGCTGTTAAGATTATTAAAGCAGCTAGAGTTTTACTGTTGGTCACCAGAGCAGCTTCACTGAGAGATGAACTCTAGAGAAAGTCCCTTCACACACTTGAATGTTGGTCTGGTGATCGGATTAGCCATTTTTAAACCATCAAAAGGAACTAACCGGGGATTAAAACATGGATTTAAACTTTCCCGTATTCATAATGTTTGAATTTTTTTGTATTTCTTAAGTTGTAAAATCTAACATGGGTATTTAACATCTAATGCATGATGCCCCCCCTGAGGATTTGATCCTTTTCCTCCCTTAAAGATGTGAGTTTTTCTTTTCCTTATCAGTAGTGTTGTTTTGTATGCTGCTCTGATTTTAAAGGCTATTTTGTGATTGTGATGAAGAGATGTGATGCCCCTTTGTCTGCTCACTGCACTCAGATCAAGACTCAAAGAGTTAAACACTTTTTAAAAGAACTTCTTCATTTTCAGGCTGTTTTTGAAAAGAACTTGAGGCCATTGGAATAAACTGAGGATCAGATGTTTCTCTTACATGTCCGTTTAGCTATAGCTCAGATGTTTTCCTTCATAACTTGTATCATTTTGCCTTATGCATAGAGAATATTTTTTATGATTTGTGCCCTTTCCAAGTAATGAATCATAAGTCATGACACATTTGGTATTTTTTGAAACCAAATGATTTTGAAAACTAAGCGCTTACAGTAAACACACTTTTCTTTGGATCCAAACATACATAATTAATTTCCCAAATACATTTTTTAGACTGACCATTGTTGTAATGAGTAAAGATGGCTTCAGAGCAGAGGCAGCACAAAAGTATCCGGTTATTGTTTTTTCACAAGGAACGTACTAGTTGTTTTGGTCTCTGTGTGACAAGACCTGCCTCGTCTGATTGTGTGAAATGGAGACAGTGAACCTGGGTGGCAGTGTGTGTGTGTGTGTGTATGTGTGTGTGTGTGTGTGTGTGTGTGTGTGTGTGTGTGTGTGTGTGTGTGTGTGTGTGTGTGTGTGTGTTGGTCTTTGAGAGTCGGGGAACTGTGACGGCGGTCCATCCCTCACCCTGCGTCTCTGTCTCCAGACGCTTGTACACACAGACGACCATGTTATCCGCCTTGCACACAAATCAATTGAAGCCGAGTGTACATACACACACACACACACACACACACACACACACACACAGTGGCACGCCCCTGTCACCTCCACAAAAGCTCTGCGGTTTGCCTTATTCAACCAAGCAAGACAAATCCCGCTTAGGAACAAACCGGCATGTCGACGTGAGAAAGAGAGAAAAAGGGAGGAAACTGTCTTCCTCTGCGCCGCTCTCCCCCTTTTCATCTCTCTCTGCTCCTCTCTTCCGTTTCGATAGACAGGCAACAATAAAAACCAGGGATCAAACAGTAGAGAGGAGGAGAAGTCATTCAAAGAGTGTGCGTGTGAGTGTGTGTGTGTGTGTGTGTGTGTGTGTGTGTGTGTGTGTGTGTGTGTGTGTGTGTGTGTGTGTGTGTGTGTGTGTATGTGTGTGTGTGTGTGTGTGTGTGTGTGTGTGTGTGTGTGTGTGTGTGTGTTAGGTAAAGGCTGTAGCAGTAGATCTTTCTCTCTCATACACTCTGCGATAGCCCCAATGGGACCCTCGGAAGAAACACAACCTCTCCAGACCATCACCTTTGACCCCTGACACACACACACACACACACACACACACACACACACACACACACACACACAACCAGGCTCACTGTCTCTCACACAAATCAAACGGAGCTGAGATGAAACACACACACGCGCACACACACACGCACGCACACAGTCTTTGTCCTGCAAACAGCTTAAACAAAGCTCCTCTAACTGAAGATAAACACATTCTCATGATCCAGTGTGTACCAGAACAGGCAAATGGACCTTTTACGAGGAAGGTGTGTGTGTGTGTGTGTGTGCGCGTGTATGTGTGTCTGTGTGCGTGTGTGAGTGTGTGTGTGTGTGTGTGTATGACCTAGTTGAAGGTGAAAGGTCTCCGTTAGTGCATTTCTCTCCACCTGAAAGCATTTCCAAACACTTTTAGCTCAAGGTCTGGAGCTTCTAATGGTCGCTGTATGGCAACCAGAGAGGGACAAAAACCCTCAGCAACCCATTTATCGATCCATCCTCCCTATCCCATCAAACAACGGAGCATATTTCTGTCTATTGTGAAGCTGGATTTATTTAGGAATGGCAATTAATTGGTTGTTTATATATCTATTGTCAATTGTTAATTTCTTATGTTTTTGGCTTTTTTTTAGGAAAATGTATCTCTGTTAAACACAATATTTAGATTGGTGCCTTTGCATAAGTCCTTGAGAGGCTTAGCATTTCTTTAATCGAGGAGATACCCAATTTTTAATGTGTGTATTATGACTGAGTGTGTGTATGTATGTTTTCCTTCACTGGAATGTGCATTGACCTGGTGACCTAGCCAGACTCCAAGGGCGTTAGCAGTTATACCATTTGGACACTCCCAATAAATAACTTACACACACACACACACACACACACACACACACACACACACACACACACACACACACACACACACACACACACACACACACACACACACACACACACACACACACACACACACACACACACACTCACACACACACTCACACACACACTCTCACACACACTCACACTCACACTCACACTCACCCACAAATTCTGCCATGGCAGGCAACCTTAACTCACACACACACATTCTTTAGAGACATGCAGATACTATAGGATGGAGTTCAGAAGCGTAGAGACACTCACTTCCTTCCACAAAGTGTTCCTCCAGAAATCAAAAAAGTATTAAATGTATTTTTTAAAGACATAAACTTAAGGTGTGTCTCGTACCTGTCTCCCAGCTTCATTATTCTGCAGGTTCATCAGGGTCCGGGCGTGCTCGGGGGAACCACGGGGGTAATTCTTCTCTCGTTCCCTGGCGTCCACGAACTCCCGGGCGAATCGGTATCCGTAATGCACGTTGTCGCCGCAGCCTCCCCAGAGCCAATCACGCGGCAGGTCGCGGGGTCGGGCGGAGCGGCTGCAGCCACAGGTGGACAGCTCGCCCTCCCGGCACGCCCGGCTGACCGCGTTTACCACGCCCGCTGCACTGATGGCGTACGTGAAGGCTGTTTCCCTGGAGCCTGATGGAGAGAGGACACAGAGTCAACATTTGATATTACATTTAATATGCCATTCCTTCAACACTTAATGCAAAAAAGATCCTACTTTTAAATAGTGTTAGCCGTAATTTGGCCCCGTATAGTGTTTATAACAAATAAACTGTTATTGTGTTATTAATAACCAGTGCATCATTTTTTAAATTTCTTAATATGCATGTCTATTCTCCTCAATTGATCTGCTGTTTTAATAAGCAGGAAAAATAAAGGATTTTATTCAGATTTATTCAACAGTCTACAGATTTTTATCTTCACAGTCAACTTTCGATGTAAATATTGCTCTATTTTTCATGTTTAGTGATCTTATGATAGTTTTTTATCAGAGTCCCAATTTTTTAATGTATATATATGTATGCACCATAACACCAAGTCAAATTCCTCGTATGTGTTAACCTACTTGGCAATAAACCTGTTTCTGGTACTGATTCTGATAGATAGAATCGGAGGATGAAACCCTCTTTACTGTCACATACATGCACACAGCAGAGCACACACAGTGAAATTTGTCCTCTGCATTTAACCCATCCTAGTACTAGGAGCAGTGGGCAGCTATTGTGCAGCGCCCGGGGAGCAATGGGGAGGGGGGATTGGAGGTGTCCCGTGAATATATAATTTTTAGTTTTGTATTATTTTCTATTTTGAGAAGTTTATATTTTATATTTGATTATTTTCTACTCTTTATATTTTTCTAATTATTTGCAATGCCTTAACATGCTGCTGTGACGAGTTTGGGATCAATAAGAATATTATATCAGATTACACTTAAGCCAAGATACACACCTATACACAGTAAGAAAGGGCTCATCCCGTGTTTGGGGTGTAGTGAATGTGTGTGTTCACTGACAGGAATCATGGGTAGCTGCTCAGGTTACCCCCCCCCCCCCCAACACACAGCAAACAGCCCCACACCCCACTCCAGCTAACAATAGACAATAGCAGTGGGTCCAGGCTCTCTGTGTACCTGGTTAAACTCAACCACTTCAAACAGCAGCAGCCCCCTGATCCAGAAAACATGAGCAGCTTCTGATGGAGTAAACATATCAGCTTTCCTTCGGGTATACCTGTCTGATTTGTTAACCCAAATGATAAAGGATAGCACAAATCAGAGGCTCTTTACTTATGAAGTAGAAGTACTTATACTACAATACAAAAATACTCCATTACGTAAGTAAAGTAAAGTAAAGGTACTGCATTGACAATGGTACTTAAGTAAAAGTATGATCAGGAAAACATACTTAAAGTATCAGAAGTAAAAGTTAAGTTATTTACATTTTAAAAGGATAAATAGTTCAAAGTAAAAGCACCAAATCTTCACATATGATAAGCTTGAACTGTGAAATATTTGAACACAAAAATGTATTAAAACAATTTGCAAAATTACTGCTAATTATTTTTTTCTCAAACCATATAAGGTTGGAAAAAACATCATATGTTCCCCCTTTTTTGTGTGTAAAAATCTGGATCTTTAAAGTAACCAGTAACTAAAGCTGTAAAATAAAAGAAGTGAAGTAAAAGTTCAATATTTCCATCTATATTGCAGCGGAGTAGAAGTATAATGTGGCACGGAAAGAAAATACTCAATTGAATTCCAAGTAATGCAACCTTGTACTAAAGTGCAGTACTTGAGTACAAGTAATTGATTACTTTCCCCACTGCAAACACTATTCTCTCACTCACCTCTAGTGGTGGCATCTACCTCACAAACACTTAACTTCATTTCTGGGGTTTATTTGTGGCACTCACAACAAAGGACCTTAAATATTCAGCAACATGTCTTTCCAGAGACAATATCCCTGTCGATCTGTGTGAGCAGTTAACATTTTTACCATTATTTCCTACCTATTAAAAAGTCCTAAATACTGTTGACAGTGTATTTTGGGATTAGTCCCAACATGTTGGGAAAAGATTGTTGCAGGTAACAGTTATTTTTCAATCCAGAAAGCACCCAAAGGTAATCTACATTGTATCGGGCTGAAGGCAAACAGACATCTCAAATCTTGTACAAATGAATCAACTATCTGCATGGGCAACACTAGAGGAAGGGAAGTGTCCCCTTAAAGAGAACCCTGGAGGACCCTGTCTCACATCAGAGGAAAGACAGAAGCTCTAACTCTGATGTGTTGCAGTGCAAAGACCTACAGTACATGCAGGTAAATACATCATTAACATTGAAACACTAAATCAGTTTTAAAGAAAGAAAGAAAGGACCATCTCTACTGCGGTTACTGTTTGATGTTGGCTCGATGCATAGTATTCAACACACACCTCCGTATTAATGATTTCTGTCCGCCCGCTCCCACTGTGGAATACACACCCTGCATGTCTATTCTCTGCATTAATACACAAAGCGTTTCAACACTCAAAGCTACCGGGCTGACAGGTAGGAGGCTAAGTGCTCTGAAACTGAAATTTACACGTGAACAGCAGAGAGCCTCGTGGTTTTGGTGATTGGGATTCCCATGACAAAGACCACAGAGAGGATTTATTAGACATTATAGTGTGAGGTTTCTCTGTGTAACTCTTTATCCATGATTGTGTTTCACAGTGATATTCCTGAAATGTTGCTTTGGAGAACAGATCATTTTAAATACTTTGAAAGACTAGAGGCAAAACTAGCTGTTGATTTCTGGCTCATATACAGTTCTTTTCCAACTAATGTGCACTGCCCCTTTAAAACAAACAAATACAATACATGTAAAAACACTGCCTTTCTTAAAAAAATATTCAACTTATTCCTGTTTTATTTCTATTTGTTTAAGCCTGTTATACTGTCTCAGTCATAATCTGTTGCGCTTTTATTAATATTTTTAAATCTACTATTTTGTTATACAATTCTCTTCTATAATTATAATATTCCAACTGAAAAACTATTAGGTTAAGGTAGAGAACTGTAAAAAAGTACATTTACTCACGTACTCTTAATATTCTTATGTACTTTTAGTTTACTTGAGTATTTCCTTTTGATGCTACTTCATACTTGGACTTCATTTTGGAAGCAACTACATGCGTCTGACAGCTTTAGTAACTTTATTAATTCAGATTATTAGCTAATACTGAATATAAATCAACATTGCTACATAATTATATCATATTTCAAGATATCCAGCAGCAGTAAATGAAGAGTAATTAAAGGTTTCACATTTGCCGGCTGCTATGAACACATTAATGCACCAACAATCATAATGCACTCATTTTATATACAGTATGTTATTCTGAAATGATGACATTAGGATATCATGCTTAATTAATACTTTTACTTTTGGTACTTTCAGAATATCTTTAAACCTAAACGTTTGTACTTTTACTTAAGTAACATTTAATTAGTATTCCTAATGTATTAGTGCTACTTTTAGTTAAGTATCAAATCTGAGTACTTCTTCCAGTGTTATTTGCAGCCTAGTATCGCTCGTAAATATATTATGGGATGCCTGTAGCCTGGAATAAACACAGGGCAGACAGACAGGCAGGTATGCATGCATAGCTGAGGCTTTTCATTCAACTTTTAGGAGCAGGCCGGCTCCCTCTCAGGATGCGCGCTCACATTATGCAGCAGATAAAGAGCCAGCGGAGAGGCCGAGGGGTTTTATGGGACTGCGGGGCCCAGACTTCAAATAGCAGGTCCGGATCTGCCGGCTCGGTGTCAGCTCATCAGCGCATTTCAAAAGAGCAGCCGCGGGACAATGGACCGACTAACACCTCCATATAAACCTGGAGATAGACGAACTGTCAATAGAGAGCCAGGCCGAGAGGCAGAGACAGAGAGGGCTGAAACACCTCGGCTGACTCCCGCAGCGGATTTCACACTTACATGTTGATGAGAGCTTTCCCACATCGCCTGCTGGGAATTAGACGCACATGCAACTGATCCAGGCTCTTATCTGCTGCTGGGTGTTTACTGAACCTCTGCCCGGAGACTACACGGGGTTTGCGCTCATAATTGTGCAGTTTATGTGCGTTTTTGTAAAGTACCCCTGTCTGCGTCTCCGCTTCAACTGGACAGAGGAAGTTATTGTTGCGCATGCGCAAAGAAAACCGGGCCTAAACATTCTGCGCTTTATCCAATCACAGGCGTTTTTCTGTGTTATAAAGGGGGAGGTTTTTTGGGTATAAAGATGTACTGCTTAATACATCTTTAAAAATACTTTTCAGATTTTTATTTTGATTTAGCAATCAATTAGTCGACCAATTCTTGCAGCTCATGCCTACTTTAAATATTGTGCTGTCTATATGTAAACATTTGCCTAATATTTTATGTTCGTATCTCCTGTTGGCCTTAAATGTTGTTGTAATTGCACAGGGGAAAAATAATAATTCCCTATCACAGGAATGTTACATCACTGGTAACCAGTCATGTATATTAACCCGCTGCTAGTTTCAATGTGAGGCTACTGTTTGACTCATATTCCTGTCCAAACACTGACATGCAGTCCATTACTATTTCAGACTGTTACAGATAACCCCCTTTCAAACATTTAACACCCTGATCGGCATGACCTCTCCAAACACCTGTTGTGTTTTAATCATAATAACAGTCGAACCAGGGAGAAACAATACATTGCTGCATTACGTACTGCCTTACATCTAGTAAAGAAAAACTAAAGATGTGTATGACAGAAGTCACTGAAAATCTCTTGGTTTTCAGTATAACGCTGTTTTAATTTTTACTGATTAGCTTTCAAAGACACGTTACATTTCTTGCTGTCTGGACAAGCCTGGATGTAACAACTGGGATTTTGCATGCTTGAGGAAATCACATCTTTCTCTGATTGCTAAACTGACATTAAAATGTACAATCATACAAATTGGAAGCATACAATAAAATGAAACCCAGAGTTCAAATCTGTCATCACTCTTGAATTGACTGAGAGGTACTTAGAGACACAAGACAACAACTTCTCTTTATGCTGCCCCTGTTCAGACACCCAACTCACCAATCTGCATGACGCGTCCAAACACCGACGTGTTGTCCACCGTGCTGCAGTTCCACCTCCTCTGTCTGAACTGGTACTGGCACTCCTTGATGCCAGTCTTGGCTCCATCTCCGATGTGGACCATGTGGTCCTGGTACAGCTGGCACAGCTTCCTCTGGCCCTGCAGAGTGCAGCAGCACAGCACAGATTAGCAGAGATCAGCATGTGAATGGTTCCATGCTTCAGCGGTCCCTGTGAGGATACTCTTAGGATTCAGATCAGGGGTTAGTCTGTGTTGATCTTGTACAGCCACAAAATGCAAAACGGAGCTAGTGGAGGTGTATTTCAATCATTAAAATATATCTAAAGCATGCAGAGACTCACCTGGGAGAGACCGGACAGCTGGCTGCACAGAGGCTGAGCTCCGATGATGTACATCTCGGGACGCTGGATGGGGGTCAGAGCCAGTGACCTGAGAGACAGAGGGCCATATTGAGTCTAAAATTGAACCAATAAACTCTATCTGTTACCATCAAAGATAAGTGGCGGAGACAGGATCTCTGTGATGTACGACTCTCCCTGAGAGGAGGTCGGTGCTGCAGAGGACAAAGTTCAGAGACAAGTTTATTAGTACAACTGGCCTATAAAGTGTAGATAAATAGACTCTCCTGGTGTTCATCTCTGCAAGCACTCCCCCCCCTTTTCCTTTCCTGTCCGTTTCACCCAAACAGTTGTGGCCTAATCATACATTTTGAATCATTTCTGTTTAAAAATAAGTCACACTTTGTTCCCACATGCAGAGGATATGACAGACTCTTGACCCTTCCATTGAAAGGCTGTTCTGATTCTACATAAACTGACAGGAAGGTGAACTCAAGCCTGCTCTAACCTGCACACACCCTCCTCTACATCACCATAAAGCCAACCAAACAGCATAGTTGCATAGTAGTCATGTAAGTCAAGAACAAGTGTGGCTAATTGAGGCTCCTACAGGCACAGCAGCAGCAGCAGCAGGCCGCCATGCAGGCCATTTGGGGCTCAGCAGGGTAAATATTGTGACAGAGCCCTCACATTTGTTCCATTAGGACTCTACTACAGAACTGGGTCATCACCCCCAAAACACACACACAGACACAAGAGAAAACACAAAGTCTATAGTTCACTTTTTTTGCCATTTGCCTTCTTATCAATGGCATCTAAGAGAAACAGATTGAGGAGAAAGGCACCATTTTTAAATTAAGCTTGTGTCATTGTGGCATAGCAAAACAGACATATCGTATATCAGGAAAAGGCATGAGTGTATATTTATTGGTATAAATGTATTCAGACCCACTGTATTATGAGTCCTGTCCTGTGCATGTGTGTATTATATACTGTGTGTAATTACTTCTAGGTGAACACCTGAAATTCCCCTTGAGGAAGGTTCTTCTTGTTGTTCTTCTTCTTAAACAAATGAAGGGCTAAAAAAAATGTTGCTGCAAAGTTGCTCTGCTACTAAATGGAGGTCATAGGTCCTCAGTGCGCAAACATAAACATGTATTAATCATTCAGTTACTCACCACCATGAGTTGGCATCCACGACCAACAGTTGGGAGCTGCACGCGAGGAAGGCGGCTGCCAGCAGCAGATGCCGCAGGGCGCCGGTGCGCTTCCTCCGGACAGGCCTGTTGTCCATGGTCCGCCGCGTCACCGCCTCACAGCCGCTGCAGGGGAAAGTGCTCTGCTGTTGAGACATGGGCAGAAAATCAGGAGAAGTCCCTCCTGCTTGGCTCCGATGGGTAAACCCTATGGCGCTGCGAGGACAGTCCACTTGTCTTGCCTGCTCCTTTCCTCCCGATCTAGTGATTAAAGCTATAAAAACAAACGGAAAAGGGGCTAAAAACTAATTTTAAAAAGGGCAGAGTTTGTAATCCCCAGGGATGAGACTTGATCTGAAATTACTGCAGCATTTTCACGAAAGGCCAAGGTCTGCTTGTTTAAAATCCAGTGTCTCCAATCCAAAGGCGTGCGTAAAATGCTTTTGGTATCAGTTGGGTTTTACGCAAAATGCGAGAAGTTTTCCTCTTCTGTTGTCTATTAAAATAGACATAAAAACAGCAAAGGTACAATGTGAAAACTGTGATCCTCTTGTTGACTTGAGGAAAGATTAAGAAGGAGATTAAACGCTAATTGAGCAGCAAAGCGACTGTTCCTTTCCCTTCCTGTCCCCTCACCACATCTCTCTCTCTCTCTCTCTCTCTCTCTCTCTCTCTCTCTCTCTCTCTCTCTCTACACTCCTCCTCTTCTCACCCCCACTTCACCTTAGACCCCCGCCCCCCTGCCCTCTCCCTCCCTGGCCATACATTGCGCGCGCATGGGGGTGCAGAGCAGAGGTCCACCAAATGGGTATTGGACACAGTCGACAATTGAAGCAGACTGGAAACACCTGTGATATTGCATTCAAAGGTTTTAGATAAGAATAAAGAGCTAAATCAATTGTGTTTTTTGGGCAAGCTCTTCCTTGTTACTTCAGCCGAAACACCAAACAAGGCATTTATGATGTCTTTCTGAGCGGGGATCAGTTTAACGTTCATCCACGGATCTTCCGCTCCTTTAATACAACTAACACGTTAAACGTGTTTATTATAATGTTCTTTCCTCACTAAAGTGGGTAAAATATTACCAGCAGAAGGTGTAAAGTAGGATATGGTAGAAAAATAATGAGCGATCGGGGTTGAACTTTTTACAAAACCCCAACCGACCTCCCTAAAACTTCACGTGCGTCAAATTCCTTCAATCAGCTGAAGTGAATAATTTGTTTGAATAAAAGGTGAGTGCTTCAAAAATCGTCTAATCCCCTCTCTGGTCTGCGAAAAGAAGAGACAACACACCATAACCCCGCCTCTCTCGCATGCGCGCACACACACACACACACACACACACACACACACACACACACACACACACACACACACACACACACACACACACACACACACACACACACACACACACACACACAGACGTAAAGGGCCAGGACGCCTGAAAAGAGTAAAGAAAAGGCGTGTTGGAGCGAGCTCTCAATCCATAGCCCGGTCAAAGACAGAAAGACAGGCCTGCAGGGGAACAGGCTCTGGGATCTGAGGGGGTCTGGGGGGTCCTAAACCTCTAGAAAATGCTGTTTGAAAACAATCATTTAAACAGAGGGCTATTAGTTTAAGGATTTTTTTGTTGGACTAATAAAAAAGTCATCAAACTCCATAAACCTACTGAAACAATTTATACAGTTTGCTGTTCAGTCTGATAAACACTAATGCAACATCACATGAGGCCTGATCGAAATTGGACATGCGTAAAAACTTTAAAAATTGTTCGCATCAAAATTCCTTCAAATATTCTGAAATTTGTGGGATTTTACTTGAGTGTGTCTGCAGAGAATCGGATGTCACTCGCTTCTGCATTATAATAGAGAACGTTAGACGCTGCTTTCATCTCTCGGGGGCCACACACACACACACACACACACACAAACACACACACACACACACACACACACACACACACACACACACACACACACACACACACACACACACACACACACACACACACACACACACACACTGACTCTAACTAGCTGCCTTCAATATACATCTGATTGACATTCTGCAGTGGGCGGGTGTTGGGTCAAAGTCAGGTTGAGCGAGGGAATAGACAATGACATGATAAGATTTTTTTAGGAAACAGGAAGGTGATTATAATATATTATAATATGCAACAACAGGTGAACTGGTCCGACAGATCCCTCAGCGAGACTCCCTGAGGCTGGAATACATGGTTTCCTTTCTGCTTCCTTCCTGTTCTTCCACTTGTCATCTGCAGTTTACACTTTATAAACCTTTCTGTCAAATGCTGAGTACACAATGATAACGGCGCCCTCATCTGGTGAAACACAGACATTGATTGAAATTTAGCTGTGTTGAGGCACCTAGTTTGCTGGATTGTTTCCATCCTATGCTTCTCAATACAATATGTTCCCTTACAGTTAGTTAAAACGTTGTTATGGTAACATTGGTTGACATGTCAGATGTATGAGCCATTAGTAGTTACTCTCTAAAACAGTGTCAAGTGATTGAGTCCCAAAGAAGTCAAAATATACAACATCCAACCTACAAACTGAAAGGTTAGGTAACCAAAAATGCAGTATTAAAACATTTGTTCTTTCCTCTTTTTCTAATTTATTAATTATTTCATTTTGTTACCCTTTGGCCTTTACATCTACTGCACTCAAATATTACTTCATCATCTATGCATCAGTTAAACTGTAATAATGTCACATGTGATAATAACATATCAGTATGAGGGGCCATTATTTTGCAGAACGAGTCATTTGTCTTTGATGCGTTATTTTAGCTGGCATACTTTATTTGTTTTGTTCTGTTACTAGAATTTTTATTGAATACATTTAACTAATCATAGAACATTCCTTTGTTATTCTACTTAGAATCCGAGCACTATGAGTCCACAATTTATCACGGGACCAAAATGACTTTGTAGCTCTCAGGAAGTCTACAGATTTAGGTAAATATGGTGATAAATGATAAGATATACTTAATTGATCACAAATTGGGAATTATTTTCGTTACAGCAACATAAAAAGACCAGGCATTGCACACAATTAGAAATTGAAAAGAGTAGAAAATAAACAATTATAAAATATAAACATCTCCAAAATAAAATTAAAGCAGAACTAAAAAGTAGAAAATATTGAAGTTGAAGATAAAATCTGTAAACCATCTGACAAATAAAACGCTTTTGATCAAACACTCCCAGCTCTCACTTCAGCTCAGCATACAGGAAGTCTTTTTCTACAGCTATTTTTATTGTTGTTTACCTGTTTTCCTGTGCATAATGAAACGCTGGGACACAGCAGTGACTCTGATAATGACAGTCCCATCACCAGTCTGTAACTGACAGCACATTGCCCTCTAGTGTTACCCAACACACAGTCTTTATATTACAGTAAAGGTAGAGGAGGAAGAAGTACTCAGATCTTTAAGTACAATTACTCATTTCGAAAAACACTTTGTTGTTAGTAAAAGTCCTGCAATTAAAGTTGCACTCAAGTATTGACATCGAAATATACTTTAAGTACAAAGAGACTCATTATGCCGTGTGGCCCTTTTCAGATTAAAATATATTAAATCTTTACTGTATACAATTATTTATGCATTAATGTCAGTGTTGCAATTTGGTAGATGTGGGGGTTTATTTCAAACATTACTGCTGGGTAATGATGTCTTAATTTACTTTTTATTCTGTATTATTAATCTGCAAAGTAGTTAGCTACTAAATCTGTAAAACAAATGTAGTGAATACAAAAATTGACTCCAAATTATAGTGACAAAAATGTCTTAAGTAGCAGAAAGCAAAAATAAACCTGTGAAGTACCTCAAAGTTGTAGTTAAGTACAGTACTTGAGTACATGTACTTAGTTACCTTTCATTACTGATTATAGGAGCCTGAGTAGACACTTATACACATCCATCACATCTGTATTCTGGTTGAAGCATCTCTTGAGACTGAGCTGATTAAACCATACTGATAGTTTGTCATTTGGGAGCTGAAGAGGAACAGCCCAACATCTTATTCTAGGAAACAGTGAACTGGATTGCCCTCACTGCTCTGGGACAGCTGCTGCTATACTGGTAACGTGTGATGTGCCTGTTGAGACACAAGGAGGCGCAGCTCAGCCACCGAGCCAATGGATGGAGAGCTACATTGAGACAGGGAGGGGACAATGACATGGAGACAAGAGTTGGATGGAGTGAGATAAATAGAGAAAGCAGTAGGAGGGAGAACACAGAGGGAGAAAGAGAGAGGGAGTGTCCAAGTAATGGATACAGAGAGAAAGGAGAAAAAGGCAGAAACAGAGGGAGCGAGGGAGCGAGGGAGGACGACTCCCCAGAGGATGTGTGCAATAGCCGTGCAACAGGGAGCAATGCCTGCAGTGTGCAGCTCCTCTCAGCAGCTGGTCTCTGGATCTCCGACAGAGAAAGTGGCTCTGTCCTGCAGCGCTGATCAGCTCTCAGCTGATCCCCTGGAACCTGCTCCAGCCAAAATGCTAAATAGCCATTTTTAGAAATGACTGCCATTGAAGAATTGATCATCCTTTAGTTAAAAACAAAAAAACATCCTCTGAGTATGTGGAGGAGACAGGGTGGATTTATACGTTTTTAAAGTCCTCCATCACAGTGCTGGAGAGGTATTCTGCTCTTTCACTACAGTAATACTGCAACACAAAAACATCATTCATTTGGGAGTCAAGATGTCACATGAATTCACAACTTATCAAAATGTGCTCAAATTTTTAAAAGTAAGCATATTTCATTAAATAACAAATGTTATATTTTAAGAATGTGTAGGTAGCATTGACTGTTTGCCAGTCATGGTAAAACTAGAATTTACTGTTTGTATTTACTTTTGGGTAGTTTATAAAATATTTGTTATTAATTGTTTCTTAAAATCATCACATTCCTTTTATCTTAACTAACAATTGCTTTCAAATGACTGTTCTCAAGCAGAAAGTACATTCACAAAGTTCTGCAGTATAAGGTTTCTTCTTTGAGATATCTATACTTTAGAATTGTTTATTTCTTCTTTGTATTTCTTATTATTTGCTATGCCTTGTATTGCATTATGCTGCTGCAACACAAACATTTCCCAATTTGGGATTAATAGAGATGAGATTAATTTTTTTTATAAAAAAAAGTCATTCTTATCTTAATATCAACAAGCAGCATAACATGTCAATTCTCCAGTAGCTCAAATGTGTACTTAGTCACAGTCCACCTCTGCCAACCAACTCTAAATAACTCCCCTATCTCCACAGTAAGAGCACTGATGTTCCATTGCAGCTGCCAACCTGAACATCTTTCCTGCATTCGACACACAAACAAGGGTTGATCTTTTTTCCAAAGGTCAAAGGTCAGGCACAGCTGCCTTGACCCTTGAGCCTGACAGGATGTATGGTTATGCTGTAGGACACTTCCGCCCGGCAGATGTTTGTATTTATTAGAACGTGTTTGGTTTACTCTGCAGCTCTCTCTTATGTAACTCATTTCTTAAAGGGGCCCTATTCTGCTTGTTGGGGTGTTCCCTCTCCTGTAGTGTCCATTGGACTCCTTTGATTACATCCTGAACAAACTGACATCACTATGTAACACTCTCGCTTCTAATGGGTAGTGCTTGTATGTGACAGGCTATAGGGCGGGACATCTCAAACTGGTTGACCGATCAAAACAAAGCCAGCCAGCTAACCGATCAGAGCAGACTGGGCTCTGGTTTTAGAGGGAGGGTGAAAAGAGGTGCTGCTGCAAAGGCAGTATGAGAACAATAAAGAGCTTTCTGAACATTAAAGCATGGAGACATGTCCCAGGAGATTCACAAAATACTGATATGAAGCTGAAAAGGAGAATAATATGTCCTCTTTAAAGAACAAAGCGGAACAGATTGGAATACTTGGCAACTTTGTGCAGACACATGGACAGATTTGTAAGAACCAAAGAACCCAAAACTACAAATGCGATCGTGTAAACCCAAGGGAGGATGACTACCTGCTCCCCTCACTCTATGTGATGTGTCTCTCTCGCTCAGTCGGTCTCTGTGTCGCTCGTCCTTCATGTCTGTTCCTTTTCCAAAAACGCACACACACACATGTGAGCAGCAGACTGCTAAATGCAGCTGGCTGCAGGGAAATGTACTGCACACACACACACACACACACACACACACACACACACACACACACACACACACACACACACACACACACACACACACACACACACACACACACACACACACACACAGCCTTGGGGACACAGTGGGACTTGGAAGCAGCTGAGAGGAGCTTCAGAGGCCTCGGGCTTCTCGTGTCTATTTTTTTTTTTCAGTTAACATGTGCGATTGCATGTTGTCCTATGGAAACCAATCCTCACCCTCCCACATTCTGCTGTCCCTATTTCTTTCTTCTCTTTGTCACGCTTGCTCTCCCTTCTGCACCCTTTCACCCTCTCCATCTCCCCTCCCCCCCCCCCGACCCTGTCCATCTCCTCCCTCCTTCCCTCCATCCATCCTTCTGTCAGCTGGCAGAAGATGAGTCATGCCTCTAGCTGGGAGGCTAAAACTCTCTCCCCCTCTCCCTCTAAATATATCTTGCCTATACTTCTCCTCCTCACTCTTTCTGTCTCTCTTTTTTCGCTTCCTTCTCTCAGACTTCTCACCATCTGTTTCTCCACGTCTCTCTGCTTTGTTCTGTCGCGGTCCTTCCAAGCTTTTCCTCTTAATATTTCTCCCATGCGTTTTTGTCTTCAGATTCATCATGTGTTTCTATCAGTCCCTCACCTTCTCTTCCTCTGTCTCTCTAACAGTAAACTAATGCGTATAAAAATCTGTTCTCACATTCCCACCTCTCTAAACTGTGGTGATGTGAAGATGCATTCATTCCATTTCACCCTCCCAGTTTATCATGTAACTTGAAATATATCCATATAGTGTGTAAGCTTTCTTATCTCAACTTGTCCACATTTGCAGCTTCTTGTAAATTTGTTTTCTGCATAGTAAACATGTTTGTTAAAAGCAACTGGTAACCTACTTGTTATAAATCAAGGTATCAGTCATATAATGTATAGGCAAGGCTTCTAGTTGCTGTGTATGGATGTATGTGTGTCCAATTTAGGACATTTTCATGATATAATAATAATAAGTCTGCTGTTTGCTAAAAACAGAGCTATACAAACTGAAGCATGCAAGCTGAATGCAATTTCACTGGAACATCAAATCCAATCCAAATGCAAAATTACAGTTAATAGCTAATACCAGTCAGAATCCAATGCCGGGTATATTTGTACACTACATTACAGCGACTATAGATCAACCTTTGCTTCACGGTAGATACTGTGTCTACCATTGACATTGAACCATTTCTGTCATTGCTGGTGATTTTTTTTGGTGAGATGCTTAAGAAACATCATAAGGCGACCTGACTTAGAGTGAGCACAAAACCAACAGACCTCTTGTGAGTTTTCTCACAATTAAAAACAAGAAAATGCTTTCCATCACACACTAAAACACAGTTTAACAGTAGAACAAGCAGAGAAAGGTCATGAGGTATTCCAGTAACATCAATCTCACAGCAGTATTTTATACAAGTCTGCCAAAACTACTTAACATAGGCCTCGACAAGCTTCATCTCATAGTAGTTTCGTAATAAAGAATAATATATATATAATCTTTTTTAAGTTTCATAGTCTCATCTCCCAGAAGAGCTTGAACATCTAACGAACAATACACTGAAAAAACCGAGACGTTCACTTTTATTAAATTAACTGTGTCAATAGATTTCACATAAATGGGGCGAAGCCTGCAAGCTAGTTCAGGCAGTCAACTCGAGCACCAATGATACATTCGCGCATAAGCCCCTCGTCACTCTTGCAACCAACCAAACATAGTCTCCTAAATCTGGCGCTCTATTTAAGCTGTTGGATCTGCCTACCTCTGCCTTGCTAATGCTGCTGCTGCTGCTACTGCTGTTTCCACACTGCTAATGTGTTCACCTTGCTGCTGCTGCTGCTGCGTTCACGTTGGCGATGCTCGCCTGCCCCACCACCACCCCAGCTCCTCACCAGCTTCCACCTGTAGGCTCGGGGGATAGTTATCAAGTCAAAGTCAAAGTCAAAGTCAAAATCCACTTTATTGTCAAAGTTTCCACGTGTTATACATACAGAAAATTGAAATACCGTTTCTGGCAGTCCCACAGTGCAAATACAAACAAGAACATATATCATAAAAAGATGTTATGTTACCTAATCATTACTCGATGTACTATGTTAACATGTGGAGTGATGAGGCCAGAGCCTAGACGCCAAACCCAAACTATATACTGCTTCTAATAGACATATTAATGAAACGTGTGAGTTGTCTGACTGAACTGTATTAGGTTAGTTAAACGCAATAATATTAAGTTTAAATTAAAAAAAAAATTAGGTTCAACTTAGTATTATTGCTTTCAACTAACCTTATACAGTTATGTGAAATTTGTTGAATACAATATTAAACTACATTTTTCATTTTTTTCAGTGATATTGTGTGGAACCAGCCGTGTTTGGCAGCTCAAAGGGAACGAGGCACAGGAGAGATCTCTGGCTGCCCAGGTTTGGCACCGGTCTGGAACGGTGGGACAGGCCAAGTCCCTAATCAGGAAGCCCAGGGAGAAGCCACTAAAGCTGGGCCAGATCCGCTGATTCCCCTTGGTGCCCTGGAGCTCCGCTGGTCAAACTACACTGCTCTCCTGATCCCTTTACACACACACTTAAACATGTATAAACACAATTTGGAAGCATACACACAAACACTGTGAAAGGCTGAATGACACAGACACACACATACTGTACCAGTACACACATGTTTGCCTCGCTCACTGTTTGCATGCGCTCACACACACACACACACACACACACACACACACACACACACACACACACACGGTTCCGGTATGGAGATTTGAGACACTCTGGGTAGATACAACTTTTCCCTCATCTTACTTTGAACACATTGTAAAACAGCACCCATACCTCACGATCAGAGGTACAGGTAGGGATTGTGCACACACTGAGAGAGAAATTTCTCCTTCTTCAAGACACCCATCCTAGCCCTTTTTTGTCATAAACTCAAACCACCATTAAGGTTGTAATGACTTTAGTCACTGCAATGTAACTAGGAAAGGATTTATTAGAGGCAATTTTTTCATTTTACATATTTCCCTTTGAATAATATTATTTACCTGGATGGAAATGTTGTTTGCCTCAAAGGCCTGAAAGGCAGTGTGAAAATAATACACAAAAAGAGGATTGAATTATTATAATAAACTGTAAGGTAGCTACATTTGGACTTAAATGTCTTTGATTATTTAAATGGTGGCTTGTGTGAGACATGAGCTGGTGAGTAATATGTTTGAGAGCACAGTCCCTGATGAGTCATCTTTGTCTCAATGGTCTGCTCACTTGCTGCTGTTTCTGGATTTCAGTCAGTACTGGCAATATTTCAATGGTTTTTCTGAGAAAAGTCTAAAGGGTATTGTTTTTAAGTCCACTAGATGTGTGATCCTAGCCTTGAAAGTTACATAATTTTGCAGGTATCAAACACAGTATAAGATGACAAATGTCCTTGACAGAAGAAATAATTTTCCAACACATTTCTGTTTGATAGTGAGACAAATAATCCGGATTTGCTCCAACAGCCAATATAAATGGCTAGTTAAGATGAGGTAAAGCTATTTAAAAGTGCCATAAAACTGTAGTTAGAGTTAAGGAATGAATCTCCATATTAACTAGCTCTAAGGTTGTACAAAATAACTTACTCCACTCTGTCTCATTGTATCCCACATGTTATGTATCTTTACTTGACCTATCAGAATCAGAATACCATTATATGTCCCACTGAGCCAAAGATAGCTTAATGTTAATGAAGAAGGTTGCATAACATAATAAAGAATCCGCAGAGAGGACCAAAATCCCTCCTGAGGTGTGAGCAAACCTGGTGACCAACTACAAGAAGCATCTGACCTCTGTGCTGCCCAACAAGGTTTTCTCCACCAAGAACTAAGGCATGTTTTGCAAGAGGATCAAATACTTATTTCCCCCAGTTAAATGCATATTCATTTATATCTTTATTTTAATACACTTTTCTGGATTTCTTTTTTGATATTCTGTCTCTCACTGTGAAAATAAACCTACCATTACAATAACAGACTGTTCATTTCTTTGGAAGTGGGTAAACTAACTAAATTGGCAGGGGATCAAATACTTATTTCCTACACTGTATATATATATTGGACATAAGTAGTATTGTACAACAAGGGTGTTATAGTCTTTGTTGTTATATGTGTGTGTGTGGGTCTACCGGGGGCCGTGATGGTTTTAAAGTCTGACTGCTGCAGGGAGGGGGGACCTACATATACATTTTACAATAAGCAAATCATTAAAAAAACACTTGTACTTTTTATGGCTTTACACATATTCGTAATGATTCACTCCTCTGGTTGCAGTGGGTGTGTTGGGAGGGACTTGGCTTGGGAACTGAAGATTACTTCCGACTCCTCTCTGTACGTCAGAAAAATGTGTTTGTGTTTGTATCCATGCACATGTAATCTGACCTACTGGTCCGGTCCTGTGCATGTGTGTGTGTTGTATGGTGTGTAATCACAACTGAGTGAACAACTGAATTTCCCCTTGGGGATAAAATAAAGGTTCTTATTTAAACACGACTCTGCTTGGTCTCACACTTTAGATTTGAGAGATCCTGCTTAAAATATTAGTAATGGTACGTGGTATATATCCACATCAAAACCTGCAAGATGGAAAATAAGCTGTTTTCCACCTTCATGGCCCCCTGCACAAACACAGACAAACAGATAATAAAAACCACCCAAACACACACACACACACACCCTCACCAATATGCAGCCTATTCATGCCAAGAGATGACAGAG